>NC_139347.1:112224650-112469650 GCF_055883805.1 Amblyomma maculatum | reverse complement strand
TCTAGAAAGAAAGGGTAGTTATCAGCACGCTGCGTGCTGATAGCTATTCTTTTTGAGAGCTTGGTTTACTGACAACATAAACCTATTCGCCTGCTTACGCTGCCTGTTAGTCTGAGGTATAGTAATGTGGGGTGACGTCCTCAAGAAGGAACAGCCTAGCAGACGACAGGCCCATTTGAGTGCGATTTGTCGGCGTGCGCTTAGCCTCAAATTGTTGCCAGCCTCGCCCCGTCATACGGCGCTGATAGATTGGGCCGCCTGTACAGTCGAAAATAAAAATAAATCAGTGAACCATCGGACGATTGGCGCTGTGTGCATGCGGCAAGACAACCAATCAGACGTTGCAGGGAGATATAAGCTGGGCATCTTGCGAAGTACGGGTAGGTAAGAGTTAAATATTATATGAGGCGAACTCCTGAGGAAATTTGATAGTAACAGGTGGGCAGCTAAAAAATTTAAATACCTATTCCTAAAAAGCGTTTACTCACGATGGAGCAAAATAACTAGGACACCAACCAGTAAGTATGCTGGTCACAGGGACGAGGAAATAAAGGGCGTTAAGCAAAATGTGAAACACACATAAGGTAAAAATTGGATAAATTCTTTTCAAATGAAGCAGAGTGTACCCCGCCGGGGTGGCGCAGTGGTTACGGCGCCCGACTACCGTTTCCAAGGGTGCGGGATTGAATCCCGGCCTCGGCGGCCGCTTTTCGGTAGAGGCGAAAAGCAAGGCGCCCGTGTGCTGTGCCATGTCAGTGCACGTTAAAGATCCCCAGGTGGTCAAAATTTTTGGAGTCCTCCACTCCTGCTTCTCTCATAGCATGAGTCGCTTTGGGACGTTAAACTCCTCAAACCAAACCAACCAAACCGAAACAGAGTGTAGAAATATACCGAAAGTGCTGAGGCAGATTAGGAAGGGCGATTTCTTTGATACCTCAATACGCAGAGTACTATTTTCGAAGGGAGACGAGGTGCCATAGAACACACAGAAATTTACCTATGATGATGGCGCATGTGCAGTATGTGGTAAATCAATAAAAAGAATTAATCATCTTATACTCGAATGTGTCGGTATCAATCCGGTATTCGATGCAGGCGCAGTCACTGATTCTGAGGCCCTGGAGTTTAGAGCTTCAAGTGGCGTGTGAATGAACCTGCCGTGAAAGCTAGCAAAAACGTTTTGGAAAATGGATGGCTTAAAAGCAGAAAAGTGACATGTTAGTAATGCACAAGAGAACATTCATTAAATGGAATTATGGCATTGTTAACCGATCTGAAATAATAATGAAGATATAAGAAAAAAACGAGAATGATAGCAACTGCTACCACCTCGTTTCAATTTGGACACTCCTATGTTCCATCCATCCATCCATCCATCCATCCATCCATCCATCCATCCATCCATCCATCCATCCGTCCATCCATCCATCCGTCCGTCCGTCCGTCCGTCCATCCATCCATCCGTCCGTCCGTC
This sequence comes from Amblyomma maculatum, assembly GCF_055883805.1. Lineage (NCBI taxonomy): Eukaryota > Metazoa > Arthropoda > Arachnida > Ixodida > Ixodidae > Amblyomma > Amblyomma maculatum. Next base: position 112,468,176 of record NC_139347.1, on the reverse strand, counting down.
CATCCATCCATTCATCCATCCGTCCGTCCGTCCGTCCGTCCATCCATCCATCCATCCATCCATCCATCCATCCATCCATCCATCCATCCATCCATCCATCCATCCGTCCGTCCATCCATCCGTCCGTCCATCCATCCATCCATTCATCCATCCATTCATCCATCTGTCCGTCCGTCCGTCCGTCCGTCCGTCCATCCATCCATCCATCCATCCATCCATCCATCCATCCATCCATCCATCCATCCATCCATCCATCCATCCATCCATCCATCCATCCATCCATCCATCCGTCCGTCCGTCCGTCCGTCCGTCCGTCCGTCCATCCAGCCGAGTTTACTTTCGAATTAAAGTTTGGGTGGTGTAGATGATGCAGCAGGAAAAGACCGTATATTTTGTGGCCCTCATGCTGACGAAAGGCAGGGCAAACGCTACAGGAAATGTAACCGTGCTTTTTCATAGCTTCGGGATATGTGTTGCACTCCAGCATTGTGAACGCTTGCAGTGGTTTATACACAATGTACTTCCCTACGTCACCAAATGATGACCGTCAGTCCTATGTTGAAAATGCGTATTTGCGAAAGCTAAAGCACTCAAGATTTCTTTCAGAACGTTATAGTCATTGAGAATTGCTTTCAGTTTTTATTTGTATAGGTTGATTATCTATCGCAAGCATAATGCATGTTCCCAGCCTATTTACTCGTGAAATAACCGCAATTTGTAAGCATATAAATTGTCATATTACTTATGACAGCTCCGTGGTGACAGTTTCAATAGTATTAGGCAGCGTATACAAATAGGAAAAGTTTTCTTCTGAAAATTGCAATAGCCTGTTAAAGCTTTGTGTGCATGTCAATCTCCATTTTATTGCCAAAAATGTCTCGAATCTTTGTAGACAATCATCTCCTTGACATTTTTCTGCTAAGATACTGCACTTGTCTGCATTTTGTCTGCATTTATTTGTTTCCTGTACTGAAACATCTAATATATGTGGCGTGAAATTTATTGAGTATCTGTACATGTTTCTTAGACTTGTGCAGATGAAATTCTAGTATTATTATTCAACCGCAAGATATGTATACAATTTCCTATAGGATAGCCGTTAAATTTTTCTATAGGTTCTAATTGAATGCTTTTTCTAGACAATCTTTTCCTAGACCTTAGTCTGCTAAAACAGTAGGCATTTATTTGTTTCCTATGATGAAACGTCTACAATCTATGGCTAGAAATTTTTTGAGTATCCACATGTTTTTTAGACTTGTGCAGATGAATTTTTACTGTAGCCTTAATATAGGCTTATAATTTCCTATAAAATCGCCGATACATTTGTCTATAGGTGCTAATTGAATCTTTAGGCTCTACTAGGCAAATATTTCTGAGTGCTCTAAAGCGTTTTAAGTTGGGATTGCGTTTATCGATCATATATACATTTATTATTTTGTTTTCATGCTTTATGGTGTATGCCATCTTTTTCGTGCACGTCTATTGCGGTTTGTTTCTAGTCGCGAATTGAATTTGTGACCGCAGTAGTGAGTCCGGCTAGTTGGTGTCGAGCTGAAGCGGTACCCATTCAAGCCGAATACAGACTTTATTTTTAGAATATATCCAGGGTATGATAACACTGAAAAACCATGTCCATTAAGATTGAAAAGTCGAGAAATGAGGCGAGGCATTATGCTGAGCTCAATTTCTCGGCACGGATGCACTAATAAGGTGTTGACAGAAATATGTTTTTGACTTTGGTCTGTCAGCTTGGTTCAACGACCAACGTGAATGCAGAAGCACGAAAGTCAATGTGACGTCCTCAAATTAAGCTTTCAATCCCCGCTCTCCTGTTTCCAGCTAATCCGTCGCTAAATCCGTCAACGAGGTCCTTCAACTACTCTACAGGCCCAAGTCGGACCCATAGAAGCACAACAGCATTCGATGTACAATATTGGAGCAGAGTTGAAGTTGAAAGTTTATTTTTGAATCAAAACCCCCCTTACAAGAATATACAGCGAGAGGTCCCATGGTACAAGACCGTACAGTGGCACGTCCCATGGTAATATATTTCGATAGGCAACATGAAGAATAATATTATTGTAAGAAAATTTATGAAGAAACACTGAAAACAAATAACGAAATACACAGTAAAGAATGCATTGCCGACAGATTTAGATACTAAAACAAAATACAGAAAAAAATACGAAAACACATGAATTCCGCGACACAAAAGATAAAGAAATCACAAATTAGGAAGAAAATTTTTTAATTTGAACTTGAACAAAGCAAGTGCATTAGTTTGCCTAATGTCGAATTTCAATGAATTCCAAAATGATATAGAAGAAAATTGAAGGCCTTGTTTCCCGTAGTTGGTACTGACCTTAGGTAGTAGAAAACTATTACATAGAGCGAACCGTGTAACGCGGTTGTTTTTGATCATGCCGGGAGGAAAAGTGCTAAATGGGAACTGATGGTGAAGAATCTTAAAGAATAGAATACCGATATTATAAAGATAAAGAGCCGAGAGGGGTAGAACATTTAAATTCATGAATATCGAACCCAAATTGGACCTCGAGGAGCTTAAGTTTTCCTCTGCTTGGCTATAGTCAAATCTTCATTATATTTACATATTAAATACTTTTATTACATTTTTACTCGACATAAGCTAGACATCGATGTCATACTAGCGTTGCCATGGATTGACCCAAACGCAAAAGGGCGAAGAAATGACGGGATAATAAAGCATAGGGCATTGTGGGATACAGCAGGTGTCAGGTGCTGAGGGATATTTAGAAACGAAATATAGTGTCCGGGCTTACGTTCGGAAAAGCGGTTTTTTGGGCCTAAAAGCAGAGGTACAGACGCCCAAATCTTTAGCTGGCGTGAGCGAGCGGCTACTTTTCCGTGCGTCACCGCCTTATGACGGGGCGAAGCTGGAAACAATTGGAGGCTAAGTGCGCTCCGACAAATCACACTGAACTGGGCCTGTCGTCTGCTAGGCTGTTCCTTCTTAAAGACGTCGCCCCACATTATCACATCTCAGAAGAACAGACAGTCTGAGTACGCCAATAGTTTTGCTCAGGTTTTATCTTTCGAAGATCAGCGTCGCAGCAACCAAGTTGTCACTAAGTATGAAGATACGGCGAACACTCTCCACCATGCGATAAGACGAAGAACGCGTATCGTTGATTTGTTACTTCCTGGCGTAAAGGCTCTTTTCATCTCTAGAAAGAAAGGGTAGTTATCAGCACGCTGCGTGCTGATAGCTATTCTTTTTGAGAGCTTGGTTTACTGACAACATAAACCTATTCGCCTGCTTACGCTGCCTGTTAGTCTGAGGTATAGTAATGTGGGGTGACGTCCTCAAGAAGGAACAGCCTAGCAGACGACAGGCCCATTTGAGTGCGATTTGTCGGCGTGCGCTTAGCCTCAAATTGTTGCCAGCCTCGCCCCGTCATACGGCGCTGATAGATTGGGCCGCCTGTACAGTCGAAAATAAAAATAAATCAGTGAACCATCGGACGATTGGCGCTGTGTGCATGCGGCAAGACAACCAATCAGACGTTGCAGGGAGATATAAGCTGGGCATCTTGCGAAGTACGGGTAGGTAAGAGTTAAATATTATATGAGGCGAACTCCTGAGGAAATTTGATAGTAACAGGTGGGCAGCTAAAAAATTTAAATACCTATTCCTAAAAAGCGTTTACTCACGATGGAGCAAAATAACTAGGACACCAACCATTTAGTATGCTGGTCACAGGGACGAGGAAATAAAGGGCGTTAAGCAATATGTGAAACACACATAAGGTAAAAATTGGATAAATTCTTTTCAAATGAAGCAGAGTGTACCCCGCCGGGGTGGCGCAGTGGTTACGGCGCCCGACTATCGTTTCCAAGGGTGCGGGATTGAATCCCGGCCTCGGCGGCCGCTTTTCGGTGGAGGCGAAAAGCAAGGCGGCCGTGTGCTGTGCGATGTCAGTGCACGTTAAAGATCCCCAGGTGGTCGAAATTTTTGGAGTCCTCCACTACGGCGTCTCTCATAGCATGAGTCGCTTTGGGACGTTAAACTCCTCAAACCAAACCAACCAAACCGAAACAGAGTGTAGAAATATACCGAAAGTGCTGAGGCAGATTAGGGAGGGCGATTTCTTTGATACCTCAATACGCAGAGTACTATTTTCGAAGGGAGACGAGGTGCCATAGAACACACAGAAATTTACCTATGATGATGGCGCATGTGCAGTATGTGGTAAATCAATAAAAAGAATTAATCATCTTATACTCGAATGTGTCGGTATCAATTCGGTATTCGATGCAGGCGCAGTCACTGATTCTGAGGCCCTGGAGTTTAGAGCTTCAAGTGGCGTGTGAATGAACCTGCCGTGAAAGCTAGCAAAAACGTTTTGGAAAATGGATGGCTTAAAAGCAGAAAAGTGACATGTTAGTAATGCACAAGAGAACATTCATTAAATGGAATTATGGCATTGTTAACCGATCTGAAATAATAATGAAGATATAAGAAAAAAACTAGAATGATAGCAACTGCTACCACCTCGTTTCAATTTGGACACTCCTATGTTCCATCCATCCATCCATCCATCCATCCATCCATCCATCCATCCATCCATCCATCCATCCATCCATCCATCCATCCATCCATCCATCCATCCATCCATCCATCCATCCATCCGTCCATCCGTCCATCCGTCCGTCCGTCCGTCCGCCCGTCCGTCCGTCCAGCCGAGTTTACTTTCGAATTAAAGTTTGGGTGGTGCAGCTGATGCAGCAGGGAAAGACCGTATATTGTGTGGCCCTCGTGCTCACGAAAGGCAAGGCAAATGCTACAGGAAATGTACCCGTGCTTTTTCATAGCTTCGGGATATGTGTTGCACTCCAGCATTGTGAACGCTGGCAGAGGTTTATACACAATGGACTTCCCTACGTCACCAAATGATGACCGTCGGTCCATGGTTGAAAATGCGTATTTGCGAAAGCTAAAGCACTCAAGATTTCTTTCAGAACACTATAATCATTGAGAATTGCTTTCAATTTTTATTTGTACAATTTGATTATTTATCGCAAGTGTAATGCATGTTCCCAGCCTATGTACTCGTGAAATAACCTCAATTTGTAAGCATACAGATTGTCATATTATTTATGACAGCTCCGTGGTGACAGTTTCAATAGTATTAGGCAGCTTATACAAATAGGAAAAGTTTTCTTCTGAAAATTGCAATAGCCTGTTAAAGCTTTGTGTGCATGTCAATCTCCTTTTTATCGCCAAAAATGTCTCGAATCTTTGTAGACAATCATCTCCCTGACATTTTTCTGCTAAGAGACTGCAATTGTCTGCATTTTGTCTGCATTTATTTGTTTCCTGTACTGAAACATCTAATATATGTGGCGTGAAATTTATTGAGCATCTGTACATGTTTCTTAGACTTGTGCAGATGAAATTCTAGTATTATTATTCAACCGCAAGATATGTATACAATTTCCTATAGGATAGCCATTAAATTTCTCTATAGGTTCTAATTTAATGCTTTTTCTATACAATCTTTTCCTAGACCTTAGTCTGCTAAAACAGCAGGCATTTATTTGTTTCCTATGATGAAACGTCTACAATCTATGGCTAGAACTTTTTTGAGTGTCCACATGTTTTTTAGACTTGTAGATGAATTTTTACTGTAGCCTTAATATAGGCTTATAATTTCCTATAAAATCGCCGATACATTTGTCTATAGGTGCTAATTGAATGCTTTAGATTCTACTAGAAGAATATTTCTGATCGCTGTAAAGCCTTTTAAGATGGGATTGCGCGTATAGATCATATATACATTTATTATTTTGTTTTCATGCTTTATGGTGTATGCCATCTTTTTCGTGCACGTCTATTGCGGTTTTTTCTAGTCGCGAATTGAATTAATGACCGCAGTAGTGAGTACGGCTAGTTGGTGTCGAGCTGAAGCGGTACCCATTCAAGCCGAATACAGACTTTATTTTTAGAATATATCCAGGGAATGATAACACTGAAAAACCATGTGCATTAAGGTTGAAAAGTCGAGAAATGAGGCGAGGCATTATGCTGAGCTCAATTTCTCGGCACGGATGCACTAATAAGGTGTTGACAGAAATATGTTTTTGACTTTGGTCTGTCAGCTTGGTTCAACGACCAACGCGAATGCAGAAGCACGAACGTCAGTGTGACGTGCTCAAATTAAGCTTTCAATCCCCGCTCTCCTGTTTCCAGCTAATCCGTCGCTAAATCCGTCAACGCGGTCCTTCAACTACTCTACAGGCCCAAGTCGGACCCACAGAAGCACACCACCATTCGATGTACAATTTTGGAGCAGAGTTGAAGTTGAAGTTGAAAGTTTATTTTTGAATCAAAAACACACAAGGATATACAGCGAGAGGTCCCATGGTACAAAACCGCAGGTGGCACCTCCCATGGTAATATATTTCGTTAGGCAACATGAAGAATAATATTATTGTAAGAAAATTTATGAAGCGACACTGAAAATAAATAACGAAATGCACAGTAAAGAATGGATTGCGGACAGATTTAGATACAAAAACAAAATGCAGAAAAAAGTATGAAAACACATGAATTCCGCGACACAAAAGATAAAAAATCACAAATTAAGAAGAAAATTTTTTAATTTCAACTTTAACAAAGAAAGTGTATTAGTTTGCCTAATGTCGAAATTCAATGAATTCCAAAATGATATAGACGAAAATTGAAGGCCTTGTTTCCCGTAGTTGGTACTGACCTTAGGTAGTAGAAAACTATTACATAGAGCGAACCGTGTAACGCGGTTGTTTTTGATCATGCCGGGAGGGAAAGTGCTAAATGGGAACTGATGGGGAAGAATCTTAAAAAATAGAATACCGATATTATAAAGATAAAGAGCCGAGAGGGGTAGAACAATTAAATTCACGAATATCGGACCTAAATTGGTTCTCGAGGAGCCTAAATTTTTCCACTCCTGGGCTATAGTCAAATTGTCATTATATTTACTTATTAATTACATTAATTATATCTTTACTCAACATAAGCTAGACATCAATGTAATACTAGCGTTGCCATGGATTGACGCAAAGGTTTAACATTAATGTAGAGCTGCGACTATTGCTCTCAGAAGAACTTAAAACGGCCGAGTACTCGTATATTGCCGAGAACTTTAATATTCCAGGTGGTTCAATTTGATTCGGAGGTGTCCAGCATGGCTCATCTCCTTACCCGCAGTAATGCGTCAGAACAAAAATCCTTCAAACTCTTGATACACACTGGCTACGCTGAAGAACAGCGTTCCCAAGCGCTTGACAGGCCTCTTCTTTTCCCACTCAAGATGGCCGTCTTGGGCTTCACCCCAGCCCATTTACCGCCATAGGCGACTATCGTTACAGCAGTTATTTACTACCTGAGTGCTTTGAAAAATCCATCTTATTTCCATGTAGTACAGTAAGGCCAGTATTTCTCCCTTTTTTTTTCACAGGTGACACCTGTAAAAGCAGGAATGCTTGTTTTGATTCTTGAAATATTATTCGTAAATGGTTTCTGGCATCGTTACATAGCGAAGGCGGCACGATTAAGTGGTTCGCTGAGCCTGTCACACTCCCAAGACAAAAACTGTTTCCATACCAACAATACCACAGAGCTAATGGGTGCCTCCTAGCAGCGTAGTCCCAACTACCTGGGCAACCCAAGGCACCTCCCAAGAAGTGTTCTTGTATTCATTTAACACATATCCAAGGGTCGCCTAGAATGTCAGGTTACTTTACAACGCTGGCAGCTGAATAAGTGGTAAAAACATGGGAATATTTGTTTAATGAATAAACATTGAATTTTGAAAAACTCTTTCCTTCCTACGGAATAGCCAGTAGTTGAACACTGCATTCATCTCGGCATTCTGCCAGCAGGCACTGAAGGCATATATCTAAGTATCAAATTATTATTTCTTTGTCTTAATCCTCTTGCTGTCTCGTTTTATGAAAACCGTTCTAGTTTCTTACTAGTAAAAAGGTACATTGACGCGTTTACACATAGATTTATTTGTGCATTACAGGCTAAAAAGAAAATCAAGTGGATGCGAAGAGCCGCATGCCACAGGCAGCACTTCTGCAAGCCGCTCTCGCCTACTTGGTCACGAAATATGCGCAGTACACCCTCAAATTCACCGACGCTGCAACTGGTCAATACACTTCTTCCGAACGCCTTTATGTATCCTCAACAAACCATGTCCTATCTTAACGGCTGCAGCGAAAAATATCATCTACGAAAGCTGAACTCTAATGCATTAAAGAAGCCCTTTGATGTATCCTACGTCAAACTCCCGGACGATGGGTTATATTTCCTGATTCCGGAGCATCCCTGCAAATCCTCATTAAACTGCTGAAGAAAACCAGTCATCGTCCTGTTTTTCTTCACATCGATTATCTACATCATTTGGCTATTGCGGCAGGCCACCGCATAACATTTCAGTACATACCAGCTCACTGCGGCATTAACAGCAATGAAAAAGCAAATGAAGCGGCTCGTAAAGGCCACCACCATCAAAGATACATTCGCACCTTTGCGATATCTGTTTCATCCCAACTGGTTAAAAAATTTTCTTCCGAGTCAAAGCAGCGACTTCGAAGCTTGCCGACACATCACTACCAATTTGTTCACTCAATTGACCCACATCTAAGATCAAGACTTCCTCCGAAATTACAACGCCAACTTAAAACTCTTTACCACCGACTTCCTCTGAACTGTGCATATACAAATGGCTTCCGCTACCGTATCGGTGAAATGAGCAGTTCACATTGTGACAACTGTGGGTCGTTTGAAAATGTGCAACAAATCTTACTTGAGTACAGTGCCTACCCTGACGAGCGTGCGTACTACGAACATACATGGAGAAAGTCTCCCCAGTGCCTTTACAATATCATCGGTTTAGGTCCCTTAGCCGGCCATAGGCAAGACAGACTCGCAATGAACGTTTTAGTTACGCATTTGAAAGATATTGTACACTTCATGACAAACTCTAAATTCACGTTGCATGTTACCCTCAGGCATTTTTCGAGCTGTGAACTCTGTAAGCACATTGTCGGATTATACCTTTCATCATTTCATTTCATACTATTACTCCACGAAGCACCTTCGAACGTATTTAATGGTCGAATTTTATCTCCAACATCATTTCTTTTATTTTCCTCACCTTTCTTTTCAATCTTTACTTTCCCAATTTCCCTTTCTACACCGAGTAGCATGCCAGCGAAATCTAAACGCCGGCAAAATTCTGTGTTGGATTAAAGGGCCTCTCTCTCTCTCAAGTTGCAAAACCACGCAGAATAATCTGCAGCGAGCCTCGACAATGTCTATCGAATGCGCAGGTTTACAACGAGACATGAATGGGAAAGCATGTGATAGGCCTCTGAAGGGGAAGCCACTAGTTTGTCATCCTGGGAAATGGCCGTGGATTGCGGAAATTGTGCTACATGGGCTATAAATGGAAACGCTACCCAAGTAGCACAATTTGGGCTATGACGTGGGAGGATGCGTTGGGCCCGTGGATGCAGCCCATACGGGCCCCATGCGGGATTTGCAACACGTACCCAGAGAGGCCCTGCCGGGGCTGCCCAAATTTGCCGCGATCGGTCCGAATCTGTATCTGTGTGGGCAATCCAAATAAGGGCTGCCCGGACTTAGCCCAGACATCCGAATGTGTGCACTATACCAGAATCATTAATGGGTCCTAGGTTAGTACAGGTAGCGCCGCCCTATTCATCAAGGTTTTAATTTTTACGTCGATTATTCTCTCAAATACCCGAATTGTACCGACGCAGGCTTTGCGGAGGCCATTCCGATTCGGACTGGCCCACGTGCTGCCCTCATGGATTGAGTCTGACATTTTCGGAGCTGCTCAAGTTTCATTAATCATCATGTGTGAAGCATTTATCCCTATTTGAGCACCTTGTATTCGATACTCAGTGACATAAGAAACATCTATTTGCACACGCTATAACAATATAGGCTGTCCCACGCCACCCCCAAAATTTGAGTCTGAATATTTTTTTCGATTGTGTGTGGTAGTACAATAATCGCGCAGAAAAATTTGTAGGTAGTTCGGAACATACTTGTTAAGCGGAACAGTTACTGCCGCATTTTTTCTGCCAATACTGTATAATTGACGTAGCATTTAGAGTAACAATAGATAGTCTTTTTTGTGGAGTGCATATGATTAGGAAAGTTATGTGAAACCTCCAGAAGAACCAATTAGTGGCCGGTATCGCATAAATTAAATCAATAAAATGAAGCCTTAAATATAGGATGGAGATGTTTCAGAGCGGTAAGCCCACATACGGCCAATTTGGGGCCCAGTGCAGCCTTCCATGCGCAGCCCCAATTGGGCTTATCTTATTTTTACAGCATGGGATACGAATATACGTTGCATTTCCAGCAAGTAACCTAAAAAATACCCGTGTGGGGAGGCGTGGGGCCATGCCCACTTTTCAGCCCCGCCGCGAAGCATGTGGGACCTACTCGGTTTTTGAGTGGGCAGCCGCATTTGAGCTAGCCCGTCTTCTATTTGCTTTAGGCCCACATTTGCATCGGGGCTGCCCTAACGTGCCCCGAAAAAGACCAATGCGACAGAAGCGGGAAGGAGCTCTTTCCAGCGTGTGTGTGTAAGAGGCCGTCTGTGTCTAGACGCAGTAAGAAAATTATCTGTTTTTAGTGGGCAGCCCATTTGGGGCAGCCCAGGAATTTTCTGCACGCATCCCACATTTCCGTCTGACATTCCCTCGCGTACCCCCAAGGTTACCATGTAGGCAGTGCATTCAGCTCCGCCGCGGCCCATGCGGGACCTATTGGGCTTTTGAGCGGGCCGCCCCATTTAGATTAGCCCAGGCTTTTTCTACACAAAGCCAATGTTTGCTTTGCATCGGCCCTAAAATTCCCCAAGCGGGACCCTTGAGGGCCAGATATGGGAATATGTACTCAGTTAGCCCTTTCCGCGCCTATATGACGCCGAGATGGAAAAAGCATCGACAAGGCCATTTAAGGCTTGCCTGCTTGATCCCTAAAGGGGTCCTCATGGGTGTTATTGTGGTTGCCCCAGCCCAACTTGCCCATACGGGCCCCAGATGAGCCACGTATTGTGTGCTACCTGGGTAACGAGAAACCCATACTGGTAGTGTCAAATTAACTGGCTCTACGATGGACCACTATCTGTATGCACTATGGCCCAGCAGTGGAAAACGTTGTAAAATCCCCGAGAGCCAATCTTTTTCCGATATTGATGCAACTGTTTCCTACATTGGACCATCTTCGATCAAATGATGCTGTGCTTTTCTGAGGCTGACGTAGACCTGCCGCTTGTGGAGTAGTTCAAGGAACTCGTTGATGGATTTGACTTCGGTTTAACTGCAGACAGGAGAGCGGGGCTCACAAGTTCAATTGAGGACGTCACACTGGAGTCGGGGCTTCTGCATTCACGCTGGTTGTTAAACCAAGCTGACAGACCAACGCAAAGAACTGTTTCTGTCAACTCCCTTATTAGCGCAGCGGTGCAGTGACAGTGAGCTCAGCAGCATGCCTTGCCTAATTTCTCAACTTCGCAGCCTTAAAGCGGATGATTTTTTTCTGTTATCCTCCTTTGCATGTATTCCTCAAAATAAATTCTGCATTCGGCTTCAATGAGTAGCGCTTCAGCTCGACCTCTAGTTCGCCTAGACCATATAGGACGACATCTAGGACTCACCATTGCTGTCACAATTGCAATTTTGCATTCGGTTTCAATGAGTAGCGCTTCAGCTCGACATCTAGTTCGCCTAGGCCATCTAGGACGACATCTAGCTAGGACTCACCATTGCTGTCACAATTGCAATTGGCGACTAGGAAGAAAAATTAAAATACACGTACAAGAAAAACACGGAATAAATCATAAAACAAAAATACAAAATATAAAATGTATATATGATGGATAAAAGCAGTCCCAACTTGAAACGCCTTACAGAGCACAGAAACATTCCCCTAGCAGAGATTAGAGCATTCAATTACCACGTATAGACAAATTTACCGGCAGTCCTATAGGAAATTATAGAATTATATAATACGCTTGCAGCAGAAATTCATCTATTTATGTCTAAGAAATGTGTATAGATAGCCAATACATTTCTAGCCATATGATGTAGATGTTTGTGTACATGAAGCAAATAAATGCTTACTTCTTCAGTTGGCAAGGAACTGTGGACGACTGGCTACAAACACGTAAGACATATTTGGTGATAAATAGCAGATAGACCTGGATACAAAAGAATTTAGCAGATTGTTTCAGTTTTGAGAAGAGACAGGCTCCCTATTTGTCTACAGTGCCTTATACTATCGATGGTGTCGCTACGGAGCAGTCATGAATGATATGACAATCTGTATGCTTAAAAGTCAAGTTTATTTCACGAGTACATAGGCTAGACATATGCATTACACGCAAGATAAATAATCAAACTTTACAAGTAAAAATCTGAAGAGCACCCTTAACGAGTAGTCTTCCGAAACAATTTTGAGTGCTTTAGCTTGCGCATACAAGTATCAGCAACCATGGACTGACGGTCATCATTTGTTGATGTGGGTAACTGCGTTATGTGTAAACCACTAACCGATTTCACAATGCTAGAGTTTACTATCGTTATGGAACTATGAAATATGAAAAAATTATGGGTATATGTTCTCTTCTGGTTGCCTTGCATTATCGACAGCAGGGGCCCCACAACACGCTGTTTTTTCCTGCTACATCAGCTGCTCCATTCGCGCTTTAATTCGAAAGTAAAATCGACATCTCGGATGAACCCGCACAGACACATTGTCACCTACCTGTTAACGCGGCCGCTTGCCTGCGTGAACAAATGAGCAGCTATTGGCAAAAGGAGGGCTTCATATATAACTGCATTGATGCTTAAAAATTTCAATCTGAGCTTCACTCACAGGAGGTGTGAAAGGGTATCCGGAACACTTACACCAGTGTGTTATAAACACACACACACACACGCACGCACGCACGCACGCACGCACGCACACACACACACACACACACACACACACACACACACACACACACACACACACACACACACACACACACACACACACACACACACACACACACACACACACACACACACACACACACACACACACACACACACACACACACACACACACACACACACACACACACACACACACACACACACACACACACACACACACACACACACACACACACACACACACACACACACACACACACACACACACACACACACACACACACACACACACACACACACACACACACACACACACACACACACACACACACACACACACACACACACACACACACACACACACACACACACACACACACACACACACACACACACACACACACACACACACACACACACACACACACACACACACACACACACACACACACACACACACACACACACACACACACACACACACACACACACACACAACACACACACACACACACACACACACACACACACACACACACACACACACACACACACACACACACACACACACACACACACACACACACACACAAACACACACACACACACACAAACACACACAAACAAAGATACATACAGATATGCATACCAACGTACGTACACTCGTGAGCAAATGTGGTATACAACACTCATCCGGTGGCGAAGCTCGGGTAAACAGCAGTGCGATTCCATCTAGCAAAATCTTTCTAGGACCGAGACAATAGTCGCGGTGCTCCATTTCATCCACATCCAAGTGTCGCTGTCGCTAGATGGCTCTTCGATGCAGTTTTCCCTAAAGTCCCTTGATAATTTGAAAGTAGCGACACTCTCCTCCGCGCCGCGCTTTCCTCCTCGATTCTCCTCGCGCGGCGGCGGCGAGCGCTGCGCACGACACGCTTTTTCCCCCTGACGCCCGCCGGCCGGCCGCAGCAGTGAGTGAAGCGCGAGCTTTTGGGCCAGGTCTGCGCTCCAGGAGTGCACAAATTTTTTGAAAAATTGCGAGAAAAGCATTGAGAATGCCTATAGTAAAGTTCATGAATTGATTGGTTTCTTCTTAGAACTGTTTGTATGGGGAATACTGATAAACAAAGCTTTCAGGCGAGTTCTGTGCTACAGACACTTTTTAAGTCTCATGATAAGGTTTTACTTTGTGCACTTAATCTAGTACTGCCTCTGACTTTGTGTTTGTTTTTTTTTAGAGCGTGAAATCTGTCACCGCGGTACAGAAAACGATCCAGGCTGGTGCTTTGAGCTTCAAGATTAGAGAAGGTTAAAGCAGGACTTAGTCTATTTCGCTACTGCCAAGCTATCTCTCTAAGCATAGTATATGTCACGTGATCAACCATGAGATTGGATTATTGGTTGATTGTACATGTATTTCAATCAATTACTGGGCCAAATTAATTGATAGTTAGTAAATTGCAATGAAAATCTAAATTTTAGCTGCAACACCGAACCGTATACCGTTGGAAAGCTTAGGCCAAGTGTAATGTTACTGTGCTAGTTAGCGATCCGCGATAATCTGCGTTCATTAGTTAATTTTGTATAAAATCAAATTTTGAGCTGTTCCTTGCTGCTTCGAGGCAAGGAACAGGTTTGCCACGGCAGTCTTGATATGATGCTGATGGAGGAATTAAATAATTTTATGAGTACGTGGCCCCTCACTGACTTCGCGTGTGGTTAAAAGACAGCAGGGTACACTGGGAGAAGTGGTGGGCCCTATTGCCGATACACTGAAGTTCTGGGGCAAGCATGCTGTGGTCTCATGCGCTGTGTAAAAGAGCTTGATTTCATTGAACGCAACAATCAAATAAAAAAATTACAAGGTGCACATAGGTCTTCAACGTGCGGAAATGAGAAAGCATATAACTGCCAATTCATTAACTATCGCTATCCTATCTATCACTATATCTACTAATGCCAGAGACCTATCGTAACTGTCACTATCCGCAACGAACACTATCACCTCACTATCCGGGCCTATTACTATAATTTACTATTATTATCCGTAACAGTCACCATCATTACCTATCACTATTCATAACCATCACTATTTAATGTGATGCCGTCCCATGACCCATTGATATACTTCAATTTTCATTGACTTACGTTGTCAGTCATATCTCTATTATCTCATAATATCTGACGAGACAACTATACATTGACTTTTAATTCTTATACTTTCTTGTTTTCTCATAAATGGAGGTGGGAAAAGAGCAAGCCACAGAAATAACTGACTACTATCAGCGCGAGGTTCATGTCTCTGTCGAGGAGGCTTCCTTTACTTCAAGACAGGTCGGTGAGAGAAAATTGATGGAACTGCGTTTGGTCTGTTTTTTTTTTTTCGAGTTCGTGTAATATTGGCGGCTCAAACTGGTCTTCAGTGAAATGTAGCTAGAACATAGAGCGATGAGATAATTACTCAGGCTAGGTGAAAAAAAAATCTTGCATACAATTGAAATGAGTAATATGTTACAGTGTTAAGAATTGTTGCTCGCAAAATGTTCCCCTATTTTTACATAATAACTATAATCATCATTGATTGTTTAAGTTTCGTAAATACAGAAAATTGATGCAATGATTCCGGCTGATTTGACATCGATGGGATAACTTTTCTCGCAATAAATGAATACGCGGAATCGCGCTTTTAGAGCTCCAGCTTTCAAAGCGAAGGTAACCTGCCAACGCCTTGTAGTCATGGCCAAAGTGAAGCGTGTGTGATCATATGAACACCTCCTGCACATTGGCCGTATCCCTGATAAAACGAACGCGTATTTTTTAACCCACGCGTGCGTCGAAGCATGGCAAGACACATTCAAGAATTGAAAAAAAAAAATGCCATACGACCTAACTAGTGCAGATTACCCGCAATACCTCGGGTTTACTTGCCAAAGAGTTTTTCAGGGCCAGCATTCAATGCTCCCGAGTAACCGACGCACACTACAAGTAAAAGCTGGAAAGGCTAGCTCCTCTACAAGCCCGAATTTTGATTTTTAGTGAAGGAGGCCAGGGATCCTAGCATAATCGCGACAAATGCAATCGAGAGACTGTAATTTTCCAGTTATTTCTGACAGCAAAAAGCAGATTATAGCGCCCTGTTTCTCACTCTACAGAAGTCGAAGCGTGTTAAATGATGGAGCCTTGGAGCCTCGCAGAATATTCAGCATGCTGCAGAGGACAACCTTATTTTTATACAATGAACATGCTGCCGCCGCAAAAATATTGAGCAGCAAGCAGGAATAAAAAACGCAGCGTCAGGTGACGCGTTATTACGGGGAGTGAGAAAGGCGCTCGACGTCGCAAACAACTCTGTTGTTTCTAGGAATAAACGTCTTTCGACTAATCTTGTGAATCCATTCACTCGTGCGCAAGCCGTCACGCTTGCCTTGAGATATCATGAATACCGCATAACCATCTTCAGATCGCTTGCTGCAGTTGTACGCGCTACAGCACGGCATAGAGCTTGCACGCTGCAATAAAAGCACAGCGCGCAATATTCGCTCGCCGAAAATAGGGGAAAAATGGCGCGAAGGAAAAAGAAAACACAAGGTAAACGCCGGACGCGCGTTGGTTTCCAAGGGCAACGGCAAGGAGACCAATCGTCGCTCAGGAAATCGGGCGGAGAGCCGGCCTTCAGCGAAGGGGCGCGCAAGGGGTGAGGAGGAGGCGAGGAGGTAGCGCGGCGGCGGCAAAGTTCAATCGTTGGCGTAACTTTCAAAGTATCAAGGGGTTTTAGTTTTCCCGAGCTCCGTCACTGACTGAGTGTTGTATACCGCTTTTGCTCACGACTGTACATACATACATACATACATACATACATACATACATACATACATACATACATACATACATACATACATACATACATACATACATACATACATACATACATACATACATACATACATACATACATACATACATACATACATACATACATACATACATACATACATACATACATACATACATACATACCCTGTCGGGGTGGCGCTCTGTTACTGCGCTCGACGGCTTTTTCCAAGGACGCGGGATTGAATTCCAGCCACGGCGGACGCTCTTCGATGGGGTCGAAAAGCAAGGCGCCCGTGTGCTGTGCAATGTCAGTGCACAGTAAAGAACCCCAGGTGATCAATATTTCCGGAGTCATCCAGTACGGCGTCTCTCAAATCCTGAGTGGCTTTGGTACTTTACATCTAATAAACAAGCAAGCAAATATACACATACATATTCGGTGTCGCACATAAAAGTAACCATGACAAGAAATCATAAAAGCCCTGACTCAGTGACACCAAATCAGAGAAGATCAGTCGCCTATAGTAATCTGCAGTATTTTTTGTCAACCAATGTTAATAATTACGAAGCCTAATTGTTGTTCATTAATTATCCTTCAGGGAAAGTGTACGTGCGAAAGTTGGAAATCGCCTCGAAAACAGGCGACATTCTTTGCATCACGCATCGATTTACACTGCTATATTCGTGTGCGTTCAGTAAAGCTGTCATGGGACTAGATGTTACTTAGAAAGGCCTGTATATGAAAAAAGTCCCTTTTTGTGGAAGTCACAACATACTTTCCCCAAAACCCAATTCTTCAACAAGTCAAAATTATATTTAACACTAGATACAGTTACATGTAAAGTTCAAAATTTGTTTAGCTGAAATGTTGGCGAGATTAACAAAGAATTTTTTTAAAACGATACATGAATTCGCACATATAGCGTTCAAACAATATGCGCAAATATTTACATTCATCTATTGGTGAAATCACAGCAAAGAACAATGGACATCAAATTCAACAAAAATGTGTCTTATTGCAAATTACACTTAGTGAAGCCAGTGATAGAGAAATAGAAATCACGTACGCACCAGGAGCGTTTCATCGAAGTAGTTTTATGTCGCCTCCGAATCGGTCATACTTATTAAACACACACCTTCATACTCACAAAACGAGATGTACCTATATGCGAACTCTGCGAAGTTGTCACCACTAACCACATATTAATTACATGTACAAAACTTTAACAACTAAGGCAGAAACACTTCCCACTAATATATAATGAACACACCCCACTGCACCCAAGCTTATTAATAGGAGAAAAGTCATTCATCGATATTTCCCATGTTTTTTTCTTTTCTTAAAGAAGCAAAGCTTTTAAACCAACTGTAAAATCTGTAATTAACTGTTTGATTTCAAACCTTGCTCTTGGCGCATGATGGCCTGAGTCACCTATGTGCCATAAAACTCAAAACAACACAACTGAATCTTGTTTCTGGCAGGAGCTGACATTTTTTTCGTGTGAGCGCAATTTCGCTCCTTCACGAAAAATTCAAAAGGCGCTTTTGTCTGCAACAAAACAAGTTCCAGAGGAAACACTTTGCTGAAATTTCTTTGCCACAGTTTCCAACACGTCCATTTTTTGATAACTAACAGTGATCGTTTCTAGTGTTTGGGACATTTCGCGTGGAATGAACCTGGAAAGTTTAGTTGCCACAAACAAGAAATTGATCATATATCAGGAATTTCATCAGTTCCAGGTAGTACTTCCGAGGTAGCCTCAAGATAGACCGTTTTACCTAATGAAATTAAGAACCCAGCAAAGTTTAAAAAATAACACATATACAGCATGCTCTGCTGCCTAATGCAGAGCGACTGCTTCGCTCACAAATGTTGCAGGCAGATAATGCTGCTTACATTCATTTAATAATTATAGAAAAAAACTGCGCTAATCTTAATGCGTTCAGTGAAGGTCTAACCCTGTGATAGCGTATTTGCATGCTATTACAAAAAATTGATCGAATGCGAGGAAGTTCATTAGTTCTGGGTGGTACTTCCGAGGTAGCATTAAGATAGAACGTTTTACTTAAAGAAATTAAGAACCCATCAATGTTTAAAAAATAAAACATGCTCTGCTGCCTAATGCAGCGCGACTGCTTCACAGTTGTGGTATGCAGATAATGCTGCTTACATTCATTTAAGAATTATAGAGAAAAGCTGCGCTAATTTTAATGCTTTCAGTGCAGGTCTAACCCTGTGATAACGTATTTGCAAGCTATTACAAGAAATTGATCGAATGCGAGGAAGTTCATTAGTTCTGGGTGGTACTTCCGAGGTAGCATTAGGATAGAACGTTTTACTTAAAGAAATTGAGAACACAGCAAAGTTAAAAAAATAACACATATACAGTATGCTCTGCTGCCTAATGCAGCGCGACTGCTTCGCTCACAATTATGGTAGGCAGGTAATGCTGCTTGCATTCATTTAAGCATTATAGAAAAAAACTACGCTAATCTTAATGCGTTCAATGCAGGTTTAAACCTGTGATAGCTTATTTACATGCTATTACAAATAATTGTTACAACAAGCTACAAAATGCCTTATCAATATGACAGAAAAAGCGCCATAATGTAGAGAAAGGTAAATCTGACATTTGTTTTCAATAATTTTGTTTGGGAGTGTAGCACAGCGCATTTATATTTCAAGCAGAATGTTTAAGTACTATTCAAACATAAATTTTGTTTTTATTTGTCGTTGTTTGAATTCCACAAATGCCAACAATAACTCTTTTATAAACTTTCACATGTTTTGCTGCAATCTGTTTTTCTGTTCTTTTATTTGTCACAACAATACCATAATTTTGAGAATTGAATATAAAAGTGGGTGGGGTGTAAATAATAATTTATTGAGTTATCTGAGATTTTACGGCTCTATAGAGCTGAACTGTGAAGCAGCAGCTACCCTTCAAGCAGAGCAGAGCTCCTCAAACCATTCTAGTAAATCTGTTTTGGAGGCGGTGTAGGCGACTGACTTACGCCTTCCTCCCCCTACTTGGTAATCTCGACGTTTTTAATACAGCATAACCAAGTAGCTCAACAATCTATACTATTGGTGGTCACCGCGACGCCATTGTAATAGCTCAACTCAGCCTTTTATAAATGTGATCTTTGTCTAATTTAAATTTTATATTTGATTAGTGTACGATGCTTGCAGTACGGGATTATGTGCAATAACACGTATGCTCTCCAGTTTTTTGCGTTCTATGCTTCTCTGTCTGAAACAAGGAGGTTATAAAAAAAGACTGCTGGAGTGGAAGGCGCGCCCTTCGAGGGATGCCTCCAAGAGGCCGTCTTGAGGGGGGGCAGAAAAGTGAGCCAGTTTCCACATAACGAGCACGCTGTGTGCACGGAGAAGGTGGGGTTGGTAAAGTGCGCCTCATGTGACACGATGAAGATATTGTTCGCTCACGCATGCCTTACGGTTGTACGAAACGTGTAAAAACGGCACCAGGAGTGGCACTACAAAAATTACGCTCATTAAAGCTCATTCCGAACTGACCGTTGTCCACGCACTGCGGCGCTTACGTGCGAGCATATAGCGACTGTGTGTATTCTGCTAGGTTTCTCTAAGGCGCGAACACTTTGGGAACAGGCTGTTTGCTGTGAGGCCTGGCAAGCAAAAGGCGGATGCCGCTTGTATTATGTTCATTTTTATTTTAGAATGCTCTGACTGAACTCAAAAAACGGCTCAGTAGCGAATGGGCTCTGTGCTAGCTCTGTTATTCTTGGGCCGGCTACAGGTGACGGCATATATCGGCACAGCACATATTTTTCTGCGTATTAAGTATAGATGGCTGATGAATCTACGCGCGATTATTACGAGAAGCGCGTAGAGACATCCAAATCGAAAAGGTGATCGTACCCAAGTATTGAGAAAAACGCGTCGAAAAAATTAAGGAGGCCTTGATGGTGCTTTTGAGGTAGTGGCGTCGTACTTCGTGCACATGAATGACGTGCTAAG
This sequence comes from Amblyomma maculatum, assembly GCF_055883805.1. Classification (NCBI taxonomy): domain Eukaryota; kingdom Metazoa; phylum Arthropoda; class Arachnida; order Ixodida; family Ixodidae; genus Amblyomma; species Amblyomma maculatum. The sequence goes on along the minus strand of NC_139347.1, from coordinate 112,447,325 downwards.
TCGGATAAAGTTTCGATAAAGCTGGATTATGGGTCGCTTAAGAAGTATATGGTGAATACAGTTGGATGAAGTTTCATTACGTTATGTTAATAGTTAGTTAGTGAGTAAAGGACGAGTAGGGCGTATTGACTTTTAAAAGCGCGATAATCTTAAAATAGGGCAGATTAAGTTGTATTTGCGTGGTTTAAGCTAAAATAAGGCATTTTACGTGGCGTTAAGGTTCCTTACATTGTATCAACTTAGAATATGACGGATTACGTTTGAATAAGGGCGATTATGTTGAATGAACAAATACTTTGAATTAGGGGGATCATGTTGACGTAATGGGGATTAGGTTGGATTAAAGTGGACTAATTTGGGCGGGCTAGATTGAGTCAGAATAATGAATAACGGACTTCGCATGCATATAATTTAAGCAGCAGCCCCCTACATTAAAAGAAAGAAATAAGTAATTGGTATTTAGCGAACAGAGAATGAGCCGCGTCAGTGCCAGCAGAATGTGAAATAAATCAGAAAGTTTATCAGAAAAAAAACAACTGGTGCTTAATGAGCTGAGCCTATCACAAGAAGAAAATATGAATTCTCTGTTGAACGATGCTTTGGCAAGCATGTCTACAAGAAAGGTCTACACAAAACCAAGTTCATTTTATAATAAAAGCTTGGAATATTTCTAGTACAAAATGACAAAGTTCTGTCCGTCCTTTCAAGACTTACCATATTTAAGAACGAAAATTCAGTATGCAGCATCAGTATCATTGACATAAACCGTGACTATTGCCACTGTTTATAAGTACAAAAATGCGTCTGACGATGATGTCACATTTTGGTTGGCGCCTATATTCAAACAATGGAAATATATTGGTGAATAATGTATTCCGAAGAGATCCTGCCTTGTTTACACTTCAGCAGAGTAGCACTTATTGTAATCATTTATTTACATTTTTTGTGAGTTTTCATAAACCTGCTATTTTAAACATAAGTACCTCTCAGCGAGCCATTATGTTTGTCAAAAAATAAACGGTTCGACGTTAGTGTTGATGTTTTTGGCAATGTTGTGTGACTGTGTAACTCACCAGAACAAAATGTTCCTCCTGAATCCCTTGTTGTTTGTTTCTTCCTTAGCTGGTCACAAATGCTAAGCAACAGCACCTAATAGCACCTGCTACTTTCAAGCTTAATAAGTTTGCTGCATAAGTGTCATGATCAGGTTTTATATCTACTGCAATATGGAGGGGGGGGGGTCTTTTTGTGAAGCATCGGTTGCTATGCCTCTCCTCTTGCGTTGTTTTTTTCTTCAAAAAACTGAATTCTATAGTTTTTTAGGTTTGTGACATGCTTTCTCTTATTCTGAAACACTTTTATTTTGACAACTTGCATTACTGTTCCCATATTAGTTTACAATTTTGGTCAGAACTTTGGGCGAACCACGCGGGTTGTGCATATGACCACGAAATAGTTTATAACTGAATTTTATTTTTTATTTTCTAATGAGTTTCGGATTCTGTTTCAGCAGCGGTGTGATGTTTGTGACGCCCAATCAAGTCTATTTCAAGCGCCGCATGAACAAAATGGAGATACAATCACTCAATATCCTGTTGTTATTCGCTTTCATGGGGTGGGCCGGCTTTAGCTCTATAGTGCCTTGAAACAATAGGGGAACGATTATAGTGCTGTTTTCCACCCCTCACCTGACTTTGATTTGAAATTCATGTCGCAGCCATCGCGCAGCTGATGAAACCGATACAGGTGAGAAAATAATCTTGATTATAACTTATTCAGCCGTAGTAGCTAAATATTGCGTGCTGATCTGTGTATAGTAATGTCTTACCCATCATTACAAGCCATAAAATGTGACGCTAAATTTAGGTGTCATACTCCCCCCATTTTATTATTTCTGATGAAGAAACTCTCCTGTCCACGTTTTTGTCAGTTACAAATAAACCACAAAAATACAAAAAACAAATAAACGTGGGCGAAGCATATGCGCGCCAAGATCATGCTACTCTCAACAATGCTTTGAGCATGGGAAATCAAACGCGGCAGTCACTTCCCAGATACTGCAGCGGCAAGCCTACAGGTTAGGTTTTGTTTCTTCGCTTGCGTCAGGCGATCGATGACAAGGAATTCTACTTGTTTTGAGGTGCGGGTCGATGTAATGGAGAAAGAGATAATGATTAATTGGCAAGTTTAAGAGGTGGTTTTTCTCATCCTGGGTATACTTCTTTGCGAGTTGAGATGCATTTGATTTTGTGAAGCAGATACGCTTATTGTTGTGATGTCGGTCGTAGTAGACCTTTTCGGTCCTCTTCGTCTGCTGTTTCGTTGGCAAGAATGTCGCGGTGAGCCGGAATCCATTGCAAAATTAAAATTTGTCCTTCGGTAACAGCCATATGGGGCAGGAATCCAACGTCATGAGAAATGTGGTGGTGATCTGTCCCACTTCAATATGTTTGACATGGTTTGTAGCGTACCTTACGAGTCGTGAAGATTACCAATGGTCCTAGGTTGTTGCCCAAAATATAGGAGATTGATTGATTGATTTATAGGAAGGGGAAGGCGCGGTAACTGTCTCACTTGTTTTCTGTTGACCCCTCCTCAACCGCGCCGTAAGGGAAAGGAGAAAGTGGAAAGTGAAGGTGGAAAGAGAGAAAGAGGAGCCGTCGTGGAGGGCATCGGAGTAATTTCGATCACCTGAGGATCTTTAACGTGCGCTGACATCGCACAGCGCACGGACGCCTCTTCGTTACGCCTCCATCGAAACGCAGCCGCCGAGGTCGGCTTCGAACTCGGGTACTCCGGCACAGTTGTCGGGCGTCTTATCGCTGCACCACCCCGGCGGAGAAAAAGGAGCTTCTGTGACGGTGCCTGTCATCAGTTTTCTGTTTCATAAGAGGAACATGGGGCAGTGCTTCCCCCGCTGTTGGGAAATGTGGTTTTTTGGCCTAAAGGTTGACGTACAGTGTACCTTAGAAATAAATCAGCGATCTGTTGGACGGTTAACACTACGTGACTACCATAAAACACAAACAAGGTGGCAAAGGGAGATATGGGCTGGTAATGCTTGGTAGTACAGGTAGTCCAGAGTAAAGAAGTATTTGAGGAAAACCCTGAAGATAATATAAAATAACAGCTGGGCAGCTAACATATTCAAATACTTATACCTAAATAAGTTTGCTCAAAATGAAGATAAATAACTAGGATACTAACCACTACGTAGTGCAGGACACATGAAAGAAGCAAAAAAGAGGTTAAATCAACAGGTAGTATACACAGAAAATAAAATCGTATAAATTTTGTGGAAACTAAAATCTGGAAATGCACCGAAACATGAAAAGGCAGATCGGGAAGGAATTTTCTTTGGTAGACCAAAAGCTAGCGCCCGACGTTTTGAGGCTGAATCTGCCTGCCTAAGAAAACGCAGCCACAAAAAAATAAACAACAAGATGGCATATATGCATTTTGCGGTAGATCTGTAAAAACATTAGGTTAAGACAGCGCTAGAAACACGGACAGACAGAAAGACAAACACACATTTATGAAGCATATCTTTATATACACAGAGAGGGATAAAAATGGGACAACCCTATCCGTCGCGTGTCTTAAAATGTCACCCTCTCCTTCCAAAGAAGCCATTTTCTTCCCATGAAGCATTTGGGAAGTACTGCTGAGACATGTTTCTTTACCATCTGCAATGTTTACTCTCTCGATGATTACTTTTGCTGTTTCGTCTCTGTTTTGGCATATTACTTCCCTCTTTTGGAGGCACGATTCACACTTGCTGTCTTGGTAATGGTCAACAAGATTCCAGTCCCTTTTCTGCTCTAAATTGCTCTTGTGCTCACTGATCTTGTCATTTAAACAGAGCCCTGTTTGACCAGCGTATGTCCTTCCACATGTCAATGAAATCCTATACACAACTGCTTTTCCGTATGCGACCGCAGGGGCTTTGTGTGTTTTTTTACATTATGCAGGCAGTAAACATTGCAGGTGTTAAATAAACATGTGTAAGCCGCATTTACCTAATGCTTCATGTGAATAAATGGCTTCCTTGGAAAGGAGAGGGTCACATTTTCTATCCCACGACAGATCTGGTTGTCCACTTTCTATCACTCCCTGTGTATATAAAAACATGCTTCAGCAATAAAACCTCTGTGTTCAGCTCAGCGCAATGTGTATATATCTTTTCTATCTGTCCGTGTTTCTAACGATGTTTAAACGTAATTTCCAACCAATTTGCCCAGCAAGCCAGTTTGCTGTAAATACTGTTCCCATCTTATACTGGAATGTTATGTTATAAATCCAGGCATCCATGAAGGAGCAGTCACTTTCCCCAAGGCCTTATGACTCAGAAACACAACTGGTCGGGCGAATGAACATGTCACTCAAAGTAGTGAAATGCGATTGGGCAATTGGGGCGGAAAAGCAGATATGACATAAAATTACAGGGCAATAAATAAAATTTTGTGACTTATATGAAGAAATAGCTAAATGATTTAAAGGGCATTCAAAATATAAAACAAAAAAGTCGAGCAAGGTGGAAGCTGTGACCACCTCGTTTCAAAAGATATGTTCGTAAAATCTATCCATCGAGTTTAACGCAGGTAAATCAAATGATGAATTCGTTCCTCCTGCCCTCCCCCTTGCAGACAGAATACTGCGGTAACCTGGCAGACAGCGACACATAGAAATGCCTCTCCTGGATACCGGGAGGTTAAGGCGTGGATGGGAACTAGTATGCCGATGCCGCAGCTCGAGCTCTCCTACCTGTTCAGTCGCTCCATGTCCCCATACCCTGGCGTCCTGTGGACGTATGAGGAGAAGCCAAACCACTGAAGACTCTTTTTTTTAAGAAAATATTCGGCCCTGCTGAGCGGCTCTCTGAAGTGGAAGAAGTCAGCTAGTGACGCCTACGGACAGTAATATACAAGTCGCACGTCCATGCAGACATAATATACAGAGGATCCGGAGATCTCAATTTCAAGCTGCTGAAGCAGGCTCTCCTGCTTCAAATGGTCTGGGCCTGCCAAGTACGTTAGACCACCTATACGCACAGCCGCGTATGCTGAAGGGAAAGAGGATACCCTGTCCAACTCTGGACTCGAGGCCCAAACGGTACTTGCGACCCTCGCTCGGACAGCAGCCGCTGTAGTCGCAGATTAGGGAACCCACCCACACGTCCCCCTCCCTGATCTAACCAGTAATCCTTTTCAAAATGCAGAAACACTGAGCGGCGTGCACGCCTTGGCGCATTGCGGTATTCTAGGCATTTTGCAAAAGAAGGCTAGGTCGAGACGGTGAAGTCGTGACGGCAAGGACAGCGAAGCCTTGTCTAGCGTTTTAATCCGATCACGAACCCAGGCGCGCGCCGGAGCCGGCGCCGCGGAACGATGATGATGGTATGTACAAATGAAAGAAGAAGATCATGGCATGTACAAATGAAAGAAGGTCCACAGAAGGCTCACACAATCTGCCCGGGGGGTCGGAAGCGGCCCGCCTGGCCGCTCCTAATTAACCGATGTACCGCGGCGCACAAACGGTTTCAAGCGAGAAACATGAACAATTTCAGTTCCACGGTGGCGTCGATCGGCTGGGGGATCAAGAGGCGTGCCTTTGTAATTAACTGGAGAAGTTTGGCTGATGATCTCGTAGGGACCAAGGTAGCGGTGGTGGAATTTGTCATTAAGGTCAGGGGTGCGCAGTGGTGTATAAAGCAGCACTTCGTCACCAAAACGTTAAGAGACCACGCGATGCGTAGAATCGTAGCGACTCTTGCAGTCTTCCTGGCACACTGCTGTGTTGAGGGGGGCAAGATGACGGCATCTGGCCACACGAGATAGGAACTCGGTAGGTACTGATGTGGAGTAGTCGGACGTAGAGAAGAAGGAAGCGTCGAGAATTGTAGTGGGAGGACGACCATAAACGAGGAAAAATGGAGTATAACCGGTAGTCCGCTGCACTGCTGTGTTATAGGCGAAAGTGACGAATGGTAGAATAGTGTCCCAATTTCGATGGTCCGGTGTGATGTACATGGATATCATATCCGATAAGGTGCGGTGAAATCGCTCAGTCAGCCCGTTAGTCTAGGGATGGTAGCTTGAGGTTGTCTTATGAAGGGTGGATGACGCGTGAAGAACTGCGGCAACGGCTGCCGATAAGAAGGCCATCCCGCGGTCACTTAGGAGCACCCGAGGAGCGCATGACGCAATACAATTGATCGCAAAAAGAAATTTGCTACTTCTTGAGCGGAACCGGTCGGTACAGCTGCTGTCTCAGCGTAGCCTGTAAGGTGGTCGACAGCTGTTATAATCCGATGGTTACCCCCATCGGAGAGAGGCAGGGGAGCATATAAGTCGATGCCGACTACGTCGAATGGCGTGGCGGGACAGGGAACAGGTTGTAGAAGGCCAGCGGGCGAAGACGTCGGCCGTTTGCGACGTTGGCACAGAGGGCAGGATGCGACGTATTTGGCAACGCAGGAAGATAGGCCAGGCCAAAAGAATCGTTTTTTCACGCGGTCGTAGGTTTTGTCAACACCAAGGTGACCTGCAGTAGCGTCATCGTGGAGAGCCGCCAGTATACGTGGGCAAAGCACACGCGGCACGACTGGGATCCAGCGAGTTCCATCAGGGCAATACACGAAGCGGAGTAGGATGCCATCTTCGAGCTTAAAATTGCGAAGTTGTCGGCGAAGCCGAGCATTGGGTGGGTCCGAAGCGCCAATAAGGCGGTCGTTGATGGGTCGGCAGTAGGCATCGGCTAATTGCTGTGAGCGGAGAGCATGTTTGTTTTCAGAGTAATCAAAGGAAACTGTTGTGATATACGTCGGGGAAAGAGATGGTCGGGTGTGGTCATAGGTGGAAATGCATTGGGAAGAATAACAGCAAGCCGATTCCGAAAGTGGACAGCTAGAAAGAGCGTCTGCGTCTTGGTGTTGGCGACCCGATTTATAAGTGACGTCGAAATTGTATTCTTGCAGGCGTAGAATCCAACGGCCAAGTCGGCATGTCAAATTTTTGAGCGAAGACAACCAGCAAAGAGCATGGTGATCGGTCACAGCTGTGAAATGCCGACCATTAAGGTAAGGGCGAAATTTTTGTACATCCAGACGACGGCAAGGCACTCCTGCTCGGTAATGGTGTAGTTTTTCTCAGCTGGAGTCATAGTCCGACTGGCGAAGGCAATCACTTTGTCACGCAAAGTTGCATCGCGCTGCAGGAGTACAGCTCCAAGGCCGAGACCACTGGCATCAGTGTGCAGGATGGTTGGAGCGCTGTCACTGAAGTGGCCAAGAACAGGGTCTGATGTGAGGGCGTGCTTCAGATTAATAAAAGCGGCTTCGCACTGTTCAGTCCACACGAAAGGCTGCGTGCTTTAAGTAGTTCATGAAGTGGAGCAACAATACTTGCAAAATGCTTTATAAAACGCCGGAAATAAGACGCCAGGCCGAGAAAACTGCGCAATTCTGTAATCCGTTGTGGACGAGCAAAGTTCAAGACCGCGATGATTTTTTCAGGGTCTGGACGAATGCCGTCATGGCTGACTAGATGTCCCAATATTTTAATTTCCTTCTGTGTAAAGTGGCACTTCTTGGTGTTGAGCTGAAGGCCCGCTGAAGCGAGACACGTGAGGACCTCATTCAGGCGCGTGAGATGGTCGTTAAAAGTTGACGAAAAGATGACTATGTCATCCAAGTAACATAAACAGGTTCTCCAGTTTAGGCCACGAAGCACAGTAGCGATCATTCTTTCAAATGTCGCTGGTGCGTTAGAAAGTCCGAGAGGCATAACATTAAATTCGTAAAGGCCATCGGGAGTTGAGAAAGCGGTTCTTTATCGTCCTCGTGCATAGGTATTTGCCAATAACCTGAGCGGAGGTCCAAAGTCGAGAAATATTCGGCGCCTTGGAGAGAGTCAAGGGCGTCATCAATTCTTGGCATTGGGTATACATCTTTGCGGGTAATTTTGTTGAGTGCCCGGTGATCAACACAAAAGCGTACCGAGCCGTCTTTTTTTTTTAACTAACACAACTGGGGAGGACCATGGGCTTGTCGAGGGATGAGTAATATTGCGATGGAGCGTGTCATTTACATTTTCTTCAATTCCTTTTCGTTCAGAGAAGAAAACCCGATAAGGCCGTCGGCGAACGATATAGTTACCTTCAGTAATGATGCGATGGTGCGCAACACTAGTCCGTCCCAGTGGTGGGGAAGTGGCATCAAAAATGGCTTGGTGGTGTCGAAGCAATGTCAGCAGTTCTTGGCGTTGGTTCGGCTTGAGGTTAGGATTAATAGTCTTTGTGAGAACAGAAAGAGAGACGTCTGGCGAAATACGGCGCTGAGGCAGAGGGGCGGTGAGCCCCATCAAGGACAAAGGTTGAACATCCACCATGCAGGTGAGAGAAGTTCCTTTTGGGAGCACGAGGGAATCACGTGAAGTGTTAGTGGCCGCTACTGTCGCTGAGCCGTTGCAGAACCTCACAAGACTAGACGGGAAGGCGATTACGCGTGCAAGATGACAATAAGATGGTGCGATGAGTACGTCCCCGTCAGTGATGCGGTCAGAAACAACGGTAAGCAGTTTTTCGCACTGAGGAGGCAAAACAGTATCAGCGGCGGCAACGAGGGGATGATGTCGTTCAGAATCTTCAGATGAAAAAATTGCTTTCTGTCATATGGATAACACGGTCGCCACAAGAACTTAACGCTGAAGCGGTTGACAAAAAATCCCATCCTAAAATCATCAGATGCGCACATGGTGAGAGCACAGCAAACTGCACATGATGGCGAACGCCGTCAATAACAATTCGTACGGTGCACTTTGCTGAAGGGCGCGAAGGGACGTCATTGGCTCCACGGAGTTCAGGCCCATCATATGGTGTCGTCACTTTTCGCAAACGGTAGCACAAATCAGCGTGAATGACAGAAATGTTTCGACCGCTAATCCTTCAGTGAAAACAGAAATCACATTATACGGGCGATCTGGAGGACTTTTGGTAAGTTCGCAGAGTGCAGTTTGACCTCCGGAAACTGCAACGCTTAGTTTTCCGGATGGCGGACAGGGATAGATGTTGCGGGTCGGAGAGGGGAAACTGAGCGGCGGCATGGGGATAGGGACCAACGTCGGGATGCATGGGTTCCACGAGGCTCAGACGAGAATTCTGGAGGTGGGGATGATCTTCGAGGTGGGCTTGGAATAAACCGGCGTTGATAATATGACGTTCAAGGGATGTCACTTTCAAAGGTATCGTAACCACGGCGCTCGTTCTGGAGGCGGCGACGACAGACGCGGGATATATGTCCTCTAATGCCACCGTAATGGCAAATTGGTCGGGGGGGGGGGGGGGGCGCCAAGGTGCGTAATAGGGTGGTGCAGGTTGAGCCGTCGCTATTGCATTGACGTGATTGTAGTTTGGTGCAAGTCGAGGCGGGGGAACTAAAGGAGGGGGGATGCTGCGACGTGCGTGGAAGTCGGTACTGAGCGGGGTGCCGGAGGGCCAGATGTCATAGGTTCGGTGATTGTTGCCAGCTCTTCTTTGATGATGCTGCGGAGACCGGGGTCATTGGATGTTGCGGAAGAGTGATCGCACCCGTGTCGACAGTCAGGCTTAAGGGCCTGGAGCTTCTCGTGGATGATGGCTCGAATAAGTGCCCGCAGGTCGAGATCAGCATAGGTCGAGCCAGTAGCGTTGGCGGGCTGTAATCGGGAGGACTGCAGCTGGTCGATACGTTGGCAGGTCGTAATAATGGAATCAATAGTTGAAGGATTCTGAGCAACTAGGATGTTATACGCCGTAGAATTGATTCCTTTCAAGACGTGGTGCACTCGTTCAGATTCCGCCATGGTGGGACTAATACGCCGGCAGAGTGCAAGTATGGCCTCTATGTAAGACGCATATGAATCATCAGGAACCTGAAGGCGTGAAGCGAGCTTGATCTTCGCGATCTCAGTCCGAACTGCCGGGTCGGCGAAGTACTGTCGGAATTGCTGTTTGAAGGTGGTCCATTTAGTTGTGTGGAGCTCGTGGTTGGTGAACCAAGTCCTGGCGACCTCAATAAGGTAGAAAGAGATGTTGATAAATTTCAGAGCATCGTCCCACCGGTTGTAGGCACTGCAGCGTTCATAGGTGTCAAGCCAGTCATCGACGTCTTCATCGCGACGACCAGCGAACAGCGGCGGATCTCGCTGTCGTGTGGGCACAGTCGGAGGGGATGGTGCAGCCGAGGTAGAGGGTCCGGCCTGTTCGTGGGTACTGTCGGTAGACATAGCGATAGTGGCATTTGTCAAACGGCGACCGAAACGTAGCTCCTGCGAGAGGCAGGGCCCAAGGCGGCAAGGGGATCAAATTTCACCTCCACCACTTGTAAAAGAAGGCTAGGTCGAGACGACGAGGTCGTGACGGCAAGGACAGCGAAGCCTTGTCTAGCATTTTATTCCGATCACGAACCCAGGCGCGCGCCGGAGCGAGCGCCGCGGGACGATGATGATGGTATGTACAAACGAAAGAAGAAGATCATGGCATGTACAAATGAAAGAACGTCCACAGAAGGCTCACAATATGAAGGAAAAAGCGCTAATAATTGTTATCTGCGTCTCCACAGTTGAGCCTGAAAGCAAGCGCTGTGTATAAAAGAAATGCCTTACTCTAAATGAACTTCGCTTGTCTCAGGCGAGTTTATTGAACTTTGCGTATTGGGTCTTAAAGAGTAATAGAAGAGATACAACTTCGCCTCGCAGTTTTACAGCTGAGGCAGGCGATTTTGATGTTTCGTATACCTATAGTGTTTGCAAAGTTTAACTCCATTTACAATGTAACATTTAACTCCTATTATATATAAGGCTGACCCCCCCCCCCCCCCCCCCCCAGTGCGTAAAAATTAAAAATAAATATAGCTTCCAATACGACAACACGAACAATGAAAATGAAAAAATATTTCTTTTTGTTTGCACAAGGCGATTTCTTTCTGCTGAGACAACTTTAGGGTTGGATGAAACATGATAAACATTAATGAGCCTATCTTCTCAGGACAATGCCACAATGAGCGGGCAATGCATCGCAGCCAGCGCCTTGCCTGGCGTCTAGAGAAGAGCTGTATTTTGTTTAAACGTTAATCATGTTTTGAACTGATTGCTTGTTATTTGTCCTTGTTTGTGCAAAACAGTTCTTCTGCGCTATGTTCACGACGTTAATTTCAAGTCAGATCTTGACAAAGAGACGTAACCAGAGCTTTCTTGTCCCTTCTTGGAAGAAAAAAGGAAAACAAGAAAATTTCGTCGTAGCAAAACTGTACGCAAAAAAAAAACGCATATGAGGACTGGTCATCCTGTGAGCTGAACTTTTGTAGCTATAATTTAAGTGGCTAACCTTCAACATTTTACGAGTAGAGTGTGGCGGAAAAGAACGTTTTTGGAACCCGCCTTTCAGTTGTTGAACGTAACGCTATCTTAATTCAGCCACAGGGCGGCACAAATGAAGCTGTGGCCTTCCTATCTTACACGTCCAAGGGGGAGCGGCTCGACGTTTCTCTGATGCGGGCTTACCCGAACAGACCGACGCTATTGCTGGGCTGCGGTGTATGGCTCTCGAATGCCTGCCTGATGAACGGGCGTTTCAGCGGGCGAACTGGGGTTGTAGTCAATGGCGCATCATGACAGAAATCAGATGTACATCCGGTGCCTGTTAACCAATGCCTTCGCAGTCTCATTCACAGACAGGTCTGTGTTCCACAAATGTCGCGGTTTTCCACAGCTAACACAATCAGCATTCATTAGATCCGGTGTTCGCCATGTGGGAGCCTTCCACTGCTCTTGAACACAGGGAAGACAACGAGCAGTCATTTGGCAGTTGGCGTTTTTTTCGTGTTCGAATGGATGGATGGAGTGATGGAAAATAGGAGCGTCCCCTTTGAAACGGGGTGGTAGCAGTTGCTATCATGCTCATTTTTTTCCTATGCCTTAGTTTTTGCTTTAGAGCAAGTTAGCTGTGCCATCATTCTATTTTTTATAATTTTTGTTTCTACATTACTGAAATTATGTTACTTTTCTGCTTTTAAGCCACCAATCATCCAATCTTTTTTTGCTAGCTTCCACTGCAGGTTCATTTACCCGGCCGCTAGTATCTCCAAACCCTAGGATCTTAGGAATAGTTGCTGCGCCTACATTGACTTCCTGATAGATATTATATTCATGTATAAGGTGGTAATTGTTTCTGTGAATTAACCACATACTGGTCATGCGTCATCTTCATGGTTAATTGTTTTCTAGCTGTGTGTTCTAATGCAAACTAGTCTAGCTTCAAAACGTAAGGCACTGCCTTTTGAGTTACCAAAGAATGATTCCTTCCTGATCTGGCTTTTTCACTTTCGGTATAGCTCCATAATCGCCTAGAATATATGCCCATTCGGAAGCTCCACAGAACAGGCAGGCTTTACCGACTGGAGAGAAATAAGTGCAGTTCGCCTGCCATTACGTGGATAGCGATGGCGGCCGCTCATCAACGACATTCTATTATCGTGATTACACAGTGACATACGCGGCACTTAGAGCCCAGAACGAAACAATGAAATGGAAGGACTATCAAAATCTGGCTCACACTCTAATCGCCATGTACGAAGGCAGTGCTGACGGGCTAATGACGCCTGCAAGATTCAATCCAAGTATTCTGTTCTACATCTTTATTGCACCTGTTTCGATGTACAGAGGAGGAATGTTCTATACATCCGAGGATTCATATGCGGCGTTAGTTCTTTACTTTGGCCAGCTCAGACATTCTCGTTCCATGATTCTACTTGTTCTGACCCCACTGCTGACATCGTGACTGGTTGTTCCGATCGGAGCACACATTGCATCCAGTCAAACTTCAATGGACGTACCGTTCAGCGCAGTATAGGCAGCCTCATTTTTTTTCCACCTCTGCTTACTCTCTTTTTGGCTTCCGCAACGTTACTGATCATTTCGGAAAATCTGCCTGCTCATCTGGACAATCGCAGTAATGCCTCTGTCGGTCTTTTTCCGTGTAGAAGTGACGACCCCTCTCAGCGACGCGTTGTGAGCGACATTTATAGATACATTGGAAGTGCAAGAGATAGTTTTGGATAATCGCGAACTAACACCCTGTTTTCACAATGAGGATAGCTTTGCAGAGACAACTAGACATAAAACTGTAGTATCTCATTATGCTGTGTACTCGAAGCTTACTAATGCTTTGGAACATAAGAAAGCGGACACCAAGCTTTTATTCAGCAGAGTAAACGAATCTTTCCCGCGCGCAGCGAAACTTTGTTCGCGTGTTTCTTGGTGGGATTGCACCATTCCATGCGCATACAATACAGACAAAGGTACATAGAATCACACGACCGGTTAAATATCTTATAGTTTACATTATTTGCCAGGAAAGAATATGCACACGCATAAGTCTGGAAATTTTTTGATCCGGTGGCTGGAAACTGATTTGTACCTTTCTTATATGCGTAGGAAATAGTATCAGGTCAATAAAAGAAATTTTGAAAGTAAGATTGAAGATAGTGAAAAAGAGAGTCGAAGTCAGCTTGAAGAGCTCTCTGCGGCCTTTACCTGTTTTAGCGGCCTATTGCTGCTCTCTGCTGTTGTCTTTTTGATAGAGGTATCTCTTGGCACACGGGGGACGTAGTGACGTGTCCTTATAAGTGGAAAGTTCCCTCGTCACAGCGACCATCCAAAATTCTCAAGTTTTGGTGATGCCTTGCATCTATTTCAATGATGTTACGTAGAGCTTGTAAAACACAATATTTATAACTGATATAACTTTGTTTTTGCAATAGTAAAATGTAATCTTAAACGCACATACGCATAAGTAGACACGGAAAAAAAGGAATGGTATGCAAATAGATGAAAATGAGAAAAAGTTGCTTGAAGTCATTGAGGTCCAAGCTAAACATCGATATTTGTCTGGCACATTAATTTTTTTATTACTACTCTTGTTATAAAAAATATCAAAACACTGACTGAACCCATAGCCAGAGGCTAATGTGGAGTTTAGAACCAAAATACATGATGGTGTATATTGAGAAGCACAACATCGCGGCGAAAGACCAAAATAAAGCACATAATGGGGAAAAAATTAAATAATGTGCATTTACAGCCCAAATAAACAATTTGTCATGAACAACACGGTACAACAAACACAAATTGAAAACGACTGTCACATAAGACAAATGAGGCTCATAAAGTATGTTCTTATTGCTTTACTTTTTTCATGGGACAGCTTTATTTCTGGGGGTTATATTCCAAACGTTGGCTCTTGAAAACTGCACCAATATTTCGCTAAATATGTTAATATTCGGTGGAGCATTGAAGTTACTATGGGTGAGGTTTCTTGTGAGTCGAGAAGTAGAGCGAAACAGGGAGGCATTCAAAGATTGCTTATATTTTACAACGTTGTTCACACGCATCCCTATCTTTAAAATCCGCAAAAGGTCAAAAGGAAGGATATTTAATGACTGGAAAAGTGGTTTACCTGACTCGGTATAATTGCTTAGTGTTGTGAGTGGGATAGCCTGTTTTTGTAATCGCTGGACAGGTTTGGGGTAAGTGTTGTATGTAGAACCCTATGATTCTAGACAGTATTTTAAATGACTGTTAATCAAGGCAAAATAAAGGGTACGCAGTGCATGTGTGTTAAAACAATCACGGGCCTGTAATAAGGCATAGAATCCAGAAGCCAGCTTGGAACAGACGGCGCTAATCTGATTTTTCTAGTGAAGATTTTCATCTAGAATGACACCAAGATACTTACTGTGCGTTCTTTCAAGTGACTGGTTGTTAATGAAAATGTTAACATGGTTGCTGTCCATTACTTTTGCTCTTGAGCTAAACACTCTATATTTAGTTTTGCTTCCCTTAATCATTACTTGTTCGTAAAAAACCGGTCTGAAGTTTTTTTTTTTCAATTCAGCGTTGGTTTTGGCTTCTAAATCGTCATGGTTGTCAGCTTTAACTATGATTGCAGTGTCATCTGCATACATTAAAACATCAGAGCAGCTTACGACCTTCGGCAGGTCATTTATACATAACGAAAATAACATGGGCCATAAACCGGACCCTTGAGGAACCCCGGTCTCTAAATATTGAGGAGATGACATGATGTTAATAATGACTACAGCTTGTTGACGGTTTTCGATATAACTAGAAATTAAGTTTTAGACTTCACCGCGGAATCCATAATGGCTTTATTTTTTTAGCTTAATAGCATGATCCACAGTATAAAACGCTTTCTTTAAATTAACAAACTCTACAGCGGCCAGTTTGTTTTTATGCAAATTTGTCTTAAATAATTGAGTCAAACTTGGGACGGCAGATGCCATTGAATGGTGTTTTCGAAATCAGTGTCGCTGTTAGCTGAGTAATTTATATTTTTCTAATAATTTGCAGATATTCCTGGATATAATTTATTTGTAAATATTAATATTGACACTCAGGACAGATAAGGGTCTGTAGCTTGACGGGTTGGATCGGTCTCCACCTATACATACAGAGAAAAGTTTGGCAATTTTAATTAATACAGAGGGGTGCTTTGCACATTTTAATAAATGATTAAAAAGTTGCATAAAATGGGACCAAGATGTCAGAGTTTTCTTGAAGTATGCGCGGCTAAATGCCATCCAGTCCTGCGGGTTCATTGCTTGGTAAACTGAGAATAATGGTGCAATTTCAGCGGCTTCGATTTCAAATATGCCAAAAGTATTGAGAACTTAATTAGATCAATGCAGCATTTTGCGGTTGTGATTCAGGAGGCTATAAGCAGCCAATTACAGGCCGATATTAGTGAAAACGGAATTAAATCTTTCTGTAGTATTGTGATCTATTCTCTCCGGGAGAACATGGTGTAAACTGGCTTTGCCAGTAACTTCATTTATTATTTTCCGGACCTTATGTGAATTGCCGAAGCCTGTTCAACGAGACGCGCGTGATATGTCTTTTTCGTGCCCTCATCATCGCCATGGATTCATTGGACAAGCTCTTATATTGGTTTAGATAGTAGGCATTGTATTTGTGTTTCTTCCACTTGCGGTATCATGAATCCTTTTCTTTCAGAATAGCGAAGATTGGCTCAGTCATCCAAGGACACATTGGCGCTTTGTTAGTGCGAACACTACTATTGTGGCTTTGATTAGCTGCAATCTGCTATCTTAACAAAAACGCGCACGGAGGTTCCGTTGTTGATCTTCGATGCGCAGTCGGATGCATGTGTAGCGTAGTCCTGCCCTAAGCGCGAATTTAGCACGTCGTGCATTAGCCTCTGCGTCTGATAAAGCGCAAGTTTGCAATGCCACCATATGATAAGCTGGTGGGCGTTTACGCGGAAGATGACGCCTAGATGATACTTGAGGAGATTAAGCAGGAGCACCTTCACACATTATATCTGCATTTAGAAATGCATAAGGAAATTGCTCAGTTCCCCTGCAGATATATATATATATATATATAGGAAAGAAGCCAACAGTCGGCGAGGCCAAGGAAAGCGTTGGGGATGGTACTCTATGTCTTTTTCTTTGTTAATGTTTACTTCGATAATCACAGAAATTAGTAATTAATCTGTTTAGGCTAAAGATAATTAAACACAAAGTAGAAGAAAAACAACGTGCCGATGGTGGGAACCGAACCCACGACCTCCGATTGTTTTTTCGACTACTTTGTGTTTATATCTTTCCCCTATATATATATATATATATATATATATATATATATATATATATATTGTAGCGTATGCACGAAGTCTCGTGCACAGACTCCAAGAAGTGCCCCGTGGCGTTCGAGAAGAAGCTGAAGTTAGCTGCCGTCTCTCGGTACTCCGACCCTGCTCTTCTGCGCCTGCTAGCTCAACCCCTAATTAATACCCAACCTTCTGGTTACGGGCCTAAACGGCTACGTGACATATATATATATATATATATATATATATATATATATATATATATATATATATATATATACATATATATATATATATATATATATATATATATATATATAAGCGGGAGATTAAAGCAAAACGTTCCATTGGCGAAATGTTAATTGAGTTTGCGAAGGTTTTTGTGCGGAATGCGCACGCGACAGTGGATGGGCCAGGTGGAGGCTGTGCTATCAGTGTACTTAATAATGGAGTCCACTCATGCTCATCCACGTGACCTCCAGGGAAGGCAAACACAGCTTTCACAGAAACGTCGCACTACTAAAAAAAATGTCTTACTGAAGTTAGGACTTCGGAGCATCGCCTCTCACGGGCAGTTAACCTTGCAACTGGCAACTGAGACAGCCAGCAGGTGACGCTAGGGGCATAAAAAGATGAACAACTTGTGATGGCAACATTATTTTCGCAATACTTTTAGGGGGATTTTCTTTGTTGGAAAAGATTGATCTCAATGGTGAAATCACTCATTGGAGGAAGTATCTACGAAAGCTACCTTGGTCGCTTTTCTATTCGTATAGTAGCACGCAGGGAACAGATAATAAGCGATATTGAATTTATACCAATTTTGCCCTAATGATGGAACCTTAAAGTATTGAAATGGTACATATGTACAATATTCGTTTGTGCTAGTGTCCCAATGCGATATAGCTAAACAAATCTCGGTAACGATTTTCTATAGGCTGCGTAAATATTTTTTATGGCCTGCAATAACTGCTCAAGAAGAGACAGATACTAGAGGTCGGTCACTTGACGGCACTGATATAAGGAATGATGTGGGTTATGTTATGCGCCCGGCGGTGATGTGCGCTAACTACCGTTATAAGCTCGAAGTTCCTGACTTAAGCATTGCGTTATTGTTTTTGTCTGATGGATGTTTGCGTTCACATTGAGTCGGGCTGTAACGGATGCCTTATTTGAGGTCTTTAATCATTGCTTTAACTTGGCCGCATCCTGTACTGTGGTGTGCAAATGAAAAAAATCTACTAATTTTAGTATTACTTCAGCTGGGACCCTTTATTGTGGACTTTAAATAGCACTATTCACGGGCGCCTCCTGTCTCGTCCCCCTTAAAGCTCTGTGGGAGGTATCAAAGTTCGGCTGGGCTGCCTAAGGTCTCTAACTACTGAACAATTTCTTTCGCAAAGCGTTAGGCAATTCAGGGTATGAGTAAGAGGGCGCACAGAAAAGACCTTCAGTTGTCAACGCAGCATCAACTTTGTGTGCGATTTCTTCCAGGGTTGTTCTTCTTCCTGTGTTACATGGATGGAAAATCTAGTGTCCCTTTATCTCAAAGATATGGGTTTCATGGCAAACAATGCGCTTTTATACTATCTGGGTGCCAGCATTATACTTTGTTTTCCACTCACCACGTGTTCACGTTTTACCAAATCGCATCTTTTTCTCTCAACTCAGGCGCGAAATAACAAAAAAAGATCTAGAAAGTAATAAGTGTGCATTGTGTAAATTAGAAGCATTTGAATTTAATTCAGCGAGAATGGCTTTGTTTAAGAGCAATATATTTTTTTGAGACATACAGTAAAAAGGTCTTGCTTAGAATTCTCGCGAAACTTACAAAGCGCCTGAGAGAAAGCTACCCTTAAGGCAACATGACATATCAGGGCCATTATATTTTTTGGCTTCATTTTCTGGAGGGAATACACAGTAATCAATATGGCTTCGAGAACACCCCCAGTCTCCTATGCCATCATATTCAGGCGATGTTGCTTGAGAATGTGTCTGACCAGCTGTTTTTGTTTTCGGTTTATTACACTTTTTAGCACGTTTTTCTCTTTTCATGCTTTTGGCAGTCCGCTATGCCAACCTTTCAGCCTTGATCAGGCCCTGAAATGCGAAACATGAAACAGAAAACTAGAGTCGCAAGACCACAGTCACACAGCATCTCTACGCGATGCCTAGGACACTGTGCTTCGGATGGTGCCTATGCTGAAGGTGTAAAACTGAGAGAAGCGCTAAGATGAGAAACACTAGCGCCCAACAAAAAGAGCTCGCTGAACGACTGGGTTCCGGAGATGAGTGTTACACCTGACCTGTAGCTATGCTCCCTATGCACGATTCTGAGGACTGCGCGAAATAGACGAGGACAAAGAGTCCTTGTCCTCATCCCTATCCCTCCGTTCTCAGAATAAGCATCAGCTATAAACCAACAAGCGCAAATCAAAGTACTTCCCATACATGGCCTACT
Source organism: Amblyomma maculatum (assembly GCF_055883805.1). Taxonomy (NCBI): domain Eukaryota; kingdom Metazoa; phylum Arthropoda; class Arachnida; order Ixodida; family Ixodidae; genus Amblyomma; species Amblyomma maculatum. The sequence goes on along the minus strand of NC_139347.1, from coordinate 112,428,178 downwards.
TAATTGGTGCAGTACCTAAAAGGCTATAACGTCGAGAATGCTGGACGGCTAATAAAGGCCTTCGCGGTTCACGCGAAGAATATATTCGGAGCCGCAGAAGTCAGTCGAGGTTGCAGAAGATTTATGCATGTGTGCTGAGAATTGTACGAAAGAAACATAAGACAAATTTAATTAAACTTATACTGTCAGAAAGGAAACTACGCAGCCGTTTGACGTACAGCACATCACTATAAGCGAATCATATTTCCAGCCCTACAAATTAATATTGAAACCAGTGACCCCCCACTTATATATTAGCAGTAGATGGCACACTTTCACTTTGGATGCATTTGTTACTTAAAGTGCGTGATGCAATTTTGTTCCTAATGAAACAGATTTATCAGGAAATGGGCACTGCATTCTTGGCTTCAATGTAGCATATGGAAACATCGAAATTTACTTACTCCGTATACTAACTCGAAAGTTACTGACTCCTATATTCCACAGATTTCATTTCCTTTTCTCAAGCGGTCGAGCATGCTTGTTTTTTTTTATTATTACTACAACATTGATGACATTTATGTGCCTCCATGACATGTTTTATATCGGTCTGCATTTTTAGCTCTTTAGTTCTTCTTCTCATGGGTTCTTTTTTTTTTATAGCATACTGCTGGAATCGTGAGACGAACTTCCGCAGATCAAGAGGGGCTTGAATGTGTTAGGCTGGCAACTTGTCCTGCACCAGTCCTGAGCAAACTTCTTTTGATAATTGTATCCCTGAAGTTTGGTTGAATTCATGTAACGCTTTTCTTGTTGTTCGTTTTGCTTCCGTGTTTCGTTCTCCCCCTTTTGACAAAGGCCCACGACTAAGGCGGTTAGTGTCTTGTAAAAAAATTAATAAAAGTAATTAAAATCTTTCTGGCAAGCGTTCATGGATGTATGCCTGGGATTTTGCGGAAGCGCTGAATTGCATGATGCTACTGCTAAATAAAAATTTAAAAAAGAGATCGGCCACCGTAGACGTACGAATAAGATAATTAGCTCGAATTTTAAAGAATTCAATTCTAAGTCCTCAACTCTCGTACCACCTTGTGCACAATGAAACAACGATTGTCGAATACCGAACCTCATCACAGACTTGAGGACAAAACATCAGCGGCGCGAATTTCTGGAAAAATAAGGGATTGAGACCGAAAAACAATGCGACATATGGTGGCGATTAGTTTGACACCGCTTAGAGCCTTGTGTCTCAAAAAGTTTGAACGTGATTTTACAACCAATGGTGTGGTATCTGCAAGTGGCGGCGCACACAAACCCCTTTTTCAGGTGGACTATAAAGGCTATGGACAGTGTACATGTAATGAAGCTGTGGTGGCTCGGTCTGGTCCCTTTGGGGAGTCACGACTTCACACTTGGTGTTCCACGTGACTGACTCCATTTTGTGGGTGGTAACGTGGTAGCTAAAAATTATTTGCAGTGATTTAGCTATGATCAGGTGACTTGGCCGCCATTTTCATTGCGAGAGTGACGGAGAAAGTGACAAGAAACCATGAAATCTAAGTAACAAGAACTATCACTGTTTAAACTACTGATGGTCGAATCGGCATTTCAAAAGGATTCGACTGCACGATGTGCTTGCCTGAGTGTGTCCCCGAGACAGTGCCAATTGCTAGACGTTTGATCAGATCAGTGTGTATGCTCGGGTGGGGGAGGTCGCTCGACCACTTAATTTCTGAATGCCTCATTATAACAAAACCTTAGAGACCCTGCTGCGAAGCTCGGATCCCAAGTTCAGGCTGGTCGTGCGACTGGCCTAAGACGCCGAGAGGAAACAAGACCTTACGGCCAGCGTCTAGGGTGGTGTCCCACATCCTTGGGCTGGACGACGGAGAAGGGGGAGGGGGAAAGCACTTTTTTTGGGGGCAATAAAGGTTTATTCACGTACCCGCTCACTGACGAGGAAACCAAAACAATGCCACAAAGTGGTACTACGGAAGTGACGGGCTCCGACAGGCATCATGGCTGCCATAACACACACAAAATGAGCGTGCTAAATTGCTTCTAATACTCGTATTTTTGAGGTCTATTTATGTGATGGATGGGTGCGCGCATCGTACCTCGATGCGATTCTCCATCGGAATTAACCAATACGAGCCCCCCCCCCTTTCCCCTCCCTCCTATCACCAGGTTAAAGAAGGCCGAATAACAAGATAATACAAAACATTTGTAATAATAAAGTGATGGCAAAATATATATTTGCCCTTTCCGTGTTGTTGTCAAGACGTGTTCCACAGGCGCCTCGTCTATCATGTTAAGGTGGCTGAAAATTATCGTCTAACTGTTACGCATTTTCACTTCGCTGGGGTGGCGCAGTATTTACGGCGCTTGACTACTGTTTCCAAGAGTGCGGGATGGAATCCTGTTTTCGCGACCGTTTTTCGGTGGAGGCGAAAAGCAAGGCACCCGTGTGCTGTGCGATGTCAGTGCACGTAAAAAAACCCCAGGTGGTCGAAATTTCCGGAGTCCTCCACTACGCCTTCTCTAATAGGCTGAGTCGCTTTCAGACGTTAAACCCCACAAACCAACCAACCATTCTTTTTCTTCGCTGTTCATTATCACTCATTTATTGCGCAATGTTTCGACTCTGTAGCTGACGTGGAGCGCTGCACCGCAGTTGATAAGCTGACGCCTGCCCTCCATTCCGCAATTCCGCTTTCTTTCATAACTAGAATTACCGCGCATGCCGATTTCACAATTGAGAAAATGTTGTGACTTTTGTTAAATGCTGCAACCAGTGAACGTCGTCTGGAATTCGCAATGCCGGTCACTAGCTCGGACGCAAAAATCTAGCAATTTTTTACACCTTTGTTCATGACCAGTTCGAATGCTTTGATAGGTCACATTTATATAAGAAGCTCTACTCTCTCTCTCTCTCCATCTCCATTGATAGTCTTGACTGATACCGCATTCTATTTTATTGCTTTGGCTTTTGCCTATTGATTCATACGTCCTCAACCCTGTGAAGAATATTTGACAAGTTGGTGTAATAAGTGGATTTTGGAATCATACAACTTACTAAAGTTTCTCCATTGGGGAGGATAAAGTGTGAATAAACAAGAAAATTATTTACCTTTACTTTTAAGGCTAGTGCTATATAAATTGCAAAAAATGTAGTAATAGTGTGAATCATATGACCTTAAATGGCGCTCAGGCACAAGGGGCACAATTCATTAAAACCTCTGAACATTGGAAGACACTACTGCTCAGCTCTGCCCAGGTGAGTCAACTCTAACTGATCCGACTGGCAGAAAACACAGCCGATGATCAAAGGCTAATGGCCGTTGTCAAGGCGGTGGATGACCTGCAGGTGGCTTCCGTGTATCCGTCGGACAATAAAGTTTTTTAGTCCATCCGACAAGTGGTATAAATTAATAAATTACAAGAGCGTAGCAACTAACGCAACACAAAGAGGCACAACGAGCGCTAACCTCAACCTCTATGCTCCAGAACGATGTGTGAAGAATGTAGGGCTCGTGGCACGCCGCGCATTCGAAGGCCGCGCCACTTCCCAATGCTCTCTGCGCGCGTGCCTGTTTCCCTCTCTCCGCTCGCGCGGGGATAACCGGTCCCGCGCGAGGGGGTTATAAAACAAGGCATGTGCCGCCGTCTCGCCTCTTGGTCCTTGGTCCCTGCCTCCTCGTTCCTGCTTCGCTCCTGGCGCTCTCCACGGAAACGACCCGCAGCCACCCGGACGACGACCGAGCACCGACTTCGACGATGCCTGTGAGAATAAAGATGTTTGTCATACGGCCCACTGTGTGTTTGTCGTGGGCACCCCTCGGGCAGAGGAATCGCCCACAACTGGCACCCAACTGAGGCTGAAATAGCACCCATGTGGACGATTTCTCTGCCAACGTGGCAGCGCACGGCAACATGACGGGCCGGTCCTTTGTATGTTAGGCGCGACGCCATTTTAAGTTTAGGACTATCGTGTGTGCAGATGACACGGAGTGTAGCATAGTAGTGTTTGTACAGTGTTTTATTTTGTTTTGGGTTATGTGTGTGTTTGTTAGTGTCGGGCGGTTTGTGTTTTAATTTTTTTGTGCATAAGTTAGTTTTATGAAGTGTTTCTTTGTGACTATAGCCTCTTGATGCGGGCTAAGTGGTAGTCGTGCGCGTTTAGGCTCCCGGTCGGCCTTAGTTGTTGAGTGCAATGCCTCCGAGAAAAGACTTGCCAGATAGGGCCGCCGCTTCGGAAGCCAGTGCGTCCGGAAGTGAGGTGAGGGACGCGGTAGAGTCTGCGCAGGTTACCGATGCGGCCGCCCTGATGAGGCAAATGAACGAAATGTTGTCGGTGTTCACCCGTCAGCTCGGTTCGGTGGCTAGCGCCAACCAAGCCACAGCTGCGGCGACAGTCTCGCGTCCGCGGATAAATGTAGAGGTTCCCTCCTTTTCCGGCTACACGGACGTGAAGTCAGTCCACGAGTTCTTGCAAGAACTCGAGGATTATCAGACGGCACTGGGTTCCCCAGACGGCGTGGTGCTAGCGCAGGTAATCCCCGTGGCACTTGTTGAGAGCGCGGCGCGGTGGAGTCGCTGCCAGCCGGCCTTCCAGTCAATGGCAGACTTCACAGATCGCTTCCGCGCCGAGTTCTTGCCGCCCGATTACGAACGCCGGATGCTTGAGGAGCTAGCGTTGCGCACACAGCACCCAGAGGAGAGCCTCCTCGAGTATGTGCGCGCAATGCAGGAGCTCTACAAGAGGGCAGATGCCACGGCCACCGATCTAGAACAGGTCACGCACGTGATGAGGCAATGTCATCCGCGCTTATAGCCGTATTTTCGGGGACGTGGTTTTGCAAACCTCGAGGCCCTAGCACAGGAAGCGAAGGTAGTACAGGCGGATTTACTCGCTGAATTGCGCTACCAGCCATCCCCCAGGCCAGCCGAATCGCTAGAGCCGTGATGCGCCTGGGCCGGAGGCCAAGGCTCCGTGCCGCGCGCCAGAGGCGCAGACGTAATGACGGCAGGGCAGGAAAGGCCAGCGGAAGGCTCCGCGATTCCTCGCGCTCTTGACCCGTACGCGTTCGAGCAGCGGCGTCGAGCTGGGCTCGCCAGCGACGTCCGTACATGCGCGGAGAGAGGGAAAAGACGTCCCCAACCGCTTCGTGGAACGCGGTATCCCCCGACCGCGCGGCAGGTGAACGATCGGCTTTGCTGGAATTGCAACCAGCCGGGCCACGTGGCACGAGACTGTCAAGCAAGGCGTATGCAGGGAAACGCGGACCGCCTGCGGCCATAATTGGTAACACCAGCCTGTCGCCGTCGGCGGGAGAATTTCGTGGTAGCCACGGCGGAAAATGGGAAATGTACTCCCACGCCGCGTCACCGGGTGACAGCCCCGGGGGCGCAGAGGCTTTTGTCCCCCTCGCCTGTAGAGCGCAAGGAATGTTGTCGCGCTCGAGCCCTTTTATGCTAGTGCGGTTAGTTGGTCAAAGCTACTCGGCACTCATTAACACGGGCTCAACTCTGTCATTGGTCGGTGATGATGTTTTCGAGGCCTGCCGTAGATGTAACATGCGTGTCAGGCCAGCCGAAACCCCTTTGAGCTTAGCAGCAGGGAATACCAAAGCGGAGGGAGCGGTGCGTCTGGTCCTGCGTCTTGACGGCAGGAAGCGGAGGCATCGCTTCGTCTATCTGCCCGGCTTAGCCATACCAGTTATTCTGGGAAGAGATTTTCTTTCGAGCGAAGGCATTGGGCTTGACATGGGGGAGAACGGCTATCGCTACAGCCCCTTCACCCCCCCTCATTCCCTTTGTTAGCGCACCCAAACAGGAATGCGTCGCTGAGCGAGCCAGCGTTCACGCTTTTGTGGCAGAGGGCTCCCCCGCGACACTGAGTGGTAGCCCATTAGAAGCAATTATCGCGTCCTTCTCGGGAACCGGTAGTCAGCGCCGGAGGCTCGTAGAAACTTTACTCCCGTTTTCGGACTGTTTCACAGAGAAACTAGGCAGGACCGACTTGCTTCAGCACGAGATCGAAACGGGTGATGCGCGCCCTTTCAGATGTAACCCGCGGCCGTTAAGCGCACATAAGCGACAGCTTCTCGACAGCGCCCTTGACGAGATGATTGATACCGGCGCGGTGAGACCCTCACAAAGTCCCTGGGCGTCCCCAGTGGTTCTAGCGCCAAAGAAATATGGTTCGGTCAGGCTGTGTGTTGATTATCGAAAGCTCAACTCACTGACGCCTACGGTTGAGTACCCTTTCCAGTCGATCGAGGCTGTAATGTACGCGTTAGGGAACGCAAGGTTCTTCACAGTCCTGGATGCAAGCAGAGGGTACCTGCAGATTGAGGTGGCAGAAGGTGACATTCAGAAAACCGCATTCACCTGTCACCGCGGGCTCTTCGAATTTACTAGACTCCCGTTTAGTTTGTCTAATGCACCGAGCACGTTCATGCGATTGATGGACATCGTGCTGGGCGATGTAAGGTTCAACTACGCGATGGCGTACCTCGACGACGTCGTGATATTCTCACAGTCGTTCGAAGAGCATCTCATTCACCTGAATTCCGTTCGTGAAAGAATGAGACGTGCGGGTATAACGATCAACTTAAAGAAAGTGCAGTTAGCATCAAAGAGAGTGAACCTCTTGGGATTTGTGGTTGATGGTGGCACTTTGAGACCGAACGATGACAAACTGCAGGCAATTCTGAACTACCCCTACCCGACGGACGTGAAAAGCTTGCAGAGGTTTTTGGGAATGGTTGCCTTTTACAGACAATTCATCCCTAGTTGTTCAGAGCTCGCTAGGCCTTTGAACCAGCTGTTGCGGAAAGGCTCGAAGTGGGTCTGGGGCAAGGAACACAACGACGCTTTTATTGCATTGGCTCGCGCGATAGCGAACGCTGCTAGTCTGCGCCTCCCCGACCTGAACAAGCCGTTTGTCTTGCAGACAGATGCTAGTAATGCTGGTGTAGGAGCTGTTTTGTTGCAGGAACACGAGGGCAAGCTGCGCCCTGTCGCGTTCGCTAGCCGCACGCTCACATCGGTGGAGCGGAATTACTCCGTGACCGAAAAGGAATGCCTGGAGATAATGTTCGCATTGTCAAAATTCGACATGTAACCTAGACGGAGCGGTTTTCAGCGTGCAGACAGATCACCAGGCACTTTCGTGGTTAAAGAGGCTGAAAAACCCTGCAGGTAGACTCGCGAGATGGGCGCTGACGTTGCAACGTTACATGTACGCCATTGAGTATCGCCGGGGCAGCATGAATAAGGTGGCCGATGCGTTATCGCGCGTACCGTTAAAGGCTGGCAGAAGCGCAGAAGAGGCGCAGACCAGCTTTGCTGAAAGCGGCGTCGCCGCTAGTGGAGAGGAGGAGAGGGCGGACGCGAGTATCGCGCCCTGCGTAGTTAAAGAGAGAAAGGAGGCGGACAGAGTTGCCGCGCTGTGCTGCGAGAGAGAGAAGGCACAGCAGCTGGTGGCGGCGACAACTCGCCTGCCAAGAAGCGAGGCAGAGAGAAATCTGTCATGTGGAGTAGCGGTCAATAGGGAAGAGCTAATTGAGGCCCAGAAAGCAGACGGTTTACGCCAGCGGTTGCTGACAGAGCTTGCGAGTAGTGCAGCTTGCACCGGGAACGCTGAAGGCAAGTACGACGCGTATCTGCTGGGCGATGACGGCTTACTGCTCCGCTACATCCCCCAACCTGATGAGGAAGAGGCGATTGCATCCCCCTTCCGAGTCGTGGTCCCGAGGAAGGTGCGGAAATGGTTCCTCCAGTACTTCCATGACTCAGCGCTAGCAGGCCATGGCAGCGGCAGTAAGACTTACCACAAGTTATGCCGTGTCGCGACCTGGCCAGGTATGAGAAAGGATGTGCTGGGTTACGCCCGTACATGTCCTGTTTGCCAGGTAGCCAAGCCTCGGGCGGGGAAACCCGCTGGCATGATGAAGCCGGTAGTTAGCAACTATCCTTGGCAAGTGGTCGCGTGCGATATCATGGGACCCCTCCCTCGCTCCGCGCGCGGACACCAATATATCCTGGTAATAACGGACCACTATTCCAAGTGGGTTGAAGTTTTCCCCTTAGGAAGCTTGTGTCAGAACGGATTTGGGAGAAACTGTTGGAGACATTCACTCGTTTCGGTTTCCCTTCCGACCTGATTACAGACAATGCCTCGTATTTCACAAGCAAAGTCTTTGTTGATTCCTGTCGGGCGCTTCAAATCCGCCACAGGAAAACGAGTCCCTACCACGCTCAGAGCAACATAACCGAGAGAGTGAATCGGAATGTTAAGAGTATGCTGATCGCGACGACCGAGCAGCACAGAGATTAGGACGCACGGCTGTCCGAACTGGCTTTCGCCACTAGAACAACCGTGAACAGGTCGGTGGGTATGACACCTGCTTACTTGAATTTTGGGAAAGAGATCGCTTTTCCGCTAGAGAACGCCCTACTTAACGCGGCGGGGCCCGCGCCCCCTCCGCTTACACAGTACGCGGCAAAGCTCCGCGAGCGCCTTGAGGCAGCGCAGCGCGCGGCTCGTGAAAACCTCGATGTCGCCCGCATGGAGCAAGCGGATCAGTACAACAAAGGTCGTCGTCACGTCGTTTTCAACACGGGCGATTTGGTACTGAAAAGAACGCACCCGCTTAGTAACGCAGCGCGTGGTTTCGCCGCGTCGCTAGCGCACAAGTGGGTTGGACCGTACGAAGTTACGGCACGGACTACGCCACTCACCTACCAGCTGCGATTGTTGGCGAGCGGTGAAACCGCTGGTCCGGTGCACGTCGCAGACTTGAAAGCTTACCACCTTCGCAAGGACGATAACTGCGAAGCGGGGGAAGCTCAAAGCGATGCAGCGATCTTCCCCAAAGTCAGGCGTACAGATAGCAACCCGGTTCGCAACCGACGCTACAACCTAAGGCCAAAAGGTAGTGCACTGCTTTGTCTAACGTCTTTGCTTCTTTCAGAATGCATTCTGATAAGATTTTGCAGCAGCCAAAAGAGCCACCTTCTCTGGGGCGGGAAACCGCACCCAGCGCATGGTTCAAGGAGGGGCCACTTAAACAGGGGGTACCCCCCTAGTTTGTAGTGGTTTGTGGCCCATTATTGTGACCAACGCGGCCATGCTGGCCGTCTTCAACGCGTCTGGAGTGGAGCCCGCTGCCCAGGCCTGGAGTACGGGCCTCAGGAAGCTAGGTGTGCCCGGAGCGAAAACGCCTGCTGCAATGTGCATCCAGCACGGCGCCACGTGGAAAGGGGTCAACGATGTAGAGCAGCAGCTCAGGGCCGCTGCCAGGCGTATCCAGGGCCGAGCCCAGCTGCGCTGTGACCCCGAGGATGTGGCCGCTGCCGGAGAGGGACCAGCCGGAACAGTCCCGACATGCCTGCTGCTTCTGCCGTCCCCACGGACCAGCTGAGATGGCATCCTGCCAGAGCCAGGCGACAAGCCTTCATATTTTACGCCGACCCGGGCTCGGACATGGACATGGCCCGGCTGTTGGCGGAGCCCGGATCGGACGCCGAGGGGGGGGGGGAAGATGTAGGGCTCGTGGCGTGCCGTGCATTCGAAGGCTGCGCCACTTCCCAATGCTCCCTGCGCGCGTGCCTGTTTCCCTCTCCCCGCTCGCGCGGGCATAACCGGTCCCGCGCGAGGGGGCTATAAAACAAGGCACGCGCCGCCGTCTCGCCTCTTGGTCCTTGGTCCCTGCCTCCTCATTCCTGCTTCGCTCCTGGCGCTCTCCACGGAAACGACCCGCAGCCACCCGGACGACGACCTAGCACCGACTTCGACGATCCCTGACAGATTAAAGATGTTTGTCATACGGCCCACTGTGTGTTTGTCGTGCGCATCCCTTGGGCAGAGGAATCGCCCACAAGAAACACAATACTGTACAAAAACTAATTTTGAAATAAATAACAAACATTACAACCATAAGCATACACATAAAGTAATCATAGATGTAAACACATAAACAACTGATAAGTTGCAGAGTTTCAATTGAAGTTGAACCAAGTTTCACGATCTCATAGTAATGTGCTGCAGCCGCAGTTGCTGCTGCCGTTTTGATGTCAGCTCGCTTCCGAGCTTAGCAAGCTTCTCTGCAACGTGATAGCCAGTTTTTCTTTGTTCGATGGTCTAGGCAGCCTGTCTGCCACAGCCGCGTTCCCTTTAGCGAGATGACACGTGTATAAAGGCGTATTTCAATTCATTATCTCAAGGAGCGTGGCAGATGGGGCTTTTTGAAGGTGGCGATGTTTACTGCACAGAGCGAGATGAAACAGCATACGGCGAACGAATACGCTGTGTCATCTCTGGAACACATCCGCTACTAGGCACTGCAATAATGAGAACTCAGGCGAAACTCGCAAATCAGCACAGTAGAGCTCAATCTCTAAATCATAAATCCGAATAGAGTGCTGGCATACATGGCGCGAACTTGCACTCAGTTTTTTATTGCAAAAAACACTTACTTGCACAATATACAAAACGGCACAACCAAAAAATACTCAGTTCAAATATCCGCGCTATCAGCCGAGATAGTTTTTTTTTTTATTTCAGTTCATTCCGTGAACAACATTCATGCTGTAAAACGTTTTCATTATTACTCATTCGTACTTCTTTCTCTATGGATACAAATGTACTCTAAATGTAAAGTTAAAGCGAGGCGAAGACGATGCTTGTCAAGATCTATAGCTTAAATAGAAGTTTAGTGCCACGTACCTTACACTGTAAAAAAACAATCAGTGAAAAAACAGAGATTCCATGGCAAACAAATACATAACGGTTCTGTTCGCATTTATTTTTGTTTTGCATTTCTCTGCAATTTTGCCAACAATTTCTGTTGAGTTTTCTGTAGTTGAGAAAATTTTCAAATACTTAATTTTTTGTAAACAAAAGGCTAGTTGTGATTTCACGGATCTTGCAGTCAATCTTTTTTCAGTACTTCAATAGAGAATTTGTATTTTAGTATTTTGTTAAAAACAGACTAGCTCGCAATTTCAAGTAATTTTGCTGCCAGTGCATTTTTTATGTCGACAGATATCTTCTGTTCTTGGCATCTTGTTAAATAAGAAGCTATATTCTCTCATGCCACGCATTTTTTCACTCATTGATTTGCAGCAATTTTATACAAAAAGTTTGCTCTAGCCTACTAAACAGTGCACTGGGTTTAGGCGGGAACAGAACCCACTGATAGTCCAACAAGTTTAGCACGAACTATATTTCTGTAAAATAGCAGCCAACCTACAGTACACTGAGCTTGACACGAATTTCAAGTTAATAGCGTCAGCTTCCAAGTTTTGAAATTTAAATAATGTTCTGAATTTGTGTTTTGCAGGGCATTTGCAAAAGGCATGTCGTACACCTTTGGAAACTAAGAACATGCCTTCGCATTTGTTGTGTTTCCGCGCTTCTTTCAGGGTTCATTGCACAAACTGTCATTAGGAAAAAGAAACAAGAGCCTAAATTAGTGTAAAAAGAATTATATTTGGATAATACAATGCCATTTCAAAGGTTATATGTTAGAAATGTAACATTTCAAATTTTTAGGGCCTTTCCTAATATTTCGTCACAATATTATCAGAAATACGCGATATGCAACTACAGCAGCCATGCCTAACAATGATAATTTCAGCACACCGCACAGAGAAATTATCGTGGAACTGAAATAGAAATATATCGGCTGTACCTTATTCATCTCAGATGCCGCTTGCCATTATGAATACATTATCTGCCTAGGGTATGCATGCGTCAAGGAAACGATCGAGTGACTGCTTAACAAAGCAATAAGGACTCAAGGGAACATGAACTTTCATCTTTTAAGTATTCACTACAATCAAACGAGACTAAACAATAAATAATAAAGGGGACCAGAAATGTCCGTACAACGGAGTAGCATCCTGCAAATTATTTTAAGTTTCAAATATTCGTTATTTTGGCTATCTACACCTGGAACTTATTTTCACAAATATTAGAATTACATTAAAGCATTTTTCCATATCACTGGTAGACTTGTAAAAAAGCCCACGAAGTGGCTATTATAGCCTTTGTCGAAAATTCTGGCTGAAGGGTTTGCATCAGAATCGCACTGTAGAACTCATAAATTTTCACCAGCAATCTGTATACTGGGTATTTCTACATAAGAATGAACATAGGGCTGTCGGTCGAACTTTTCAATTTATTTCAAGATTTTATATATTATTGTCTGATGACTCCAAACAGCAGATCTGCAATTGGGCTTGCTGCCAAAAATTGTTTCGAGGCACAGGGAAATAAAGCTAGGAAACTTAAGGTTATCTGACTAAAAATATTCACGTTTCATTTTTATTCGGGTAATTTTCCCTTTTCTGGGTAATATAGGCGTTTTTGTAAAATTCTTCAATATCCCTCGGCCAAGGAAAAATTTTATCTTCTTTGCAGGCATTCATTTCGAAGAGCGTTTATGGCAGAGAAGGAGTAATTCCCCACTTTTTTTACCAGCATAGATATCTATCCAGCAGTTAATCTTATATATATATAACGTTTCAATATAGATATATTATTGGCTGATTTCGAGAAAACAGCAATCCATAAAACGTTCTGAGCACGATTTAAAGATATATACATTGAAAGACAGAAACGCAGCAAGGCAATGAGGGCTCAGCGTTCGAGACACTTCCCTTCACCTTCCACAAAAGAGCGTGCAACTTCGCCCTCATCGTTTTGAAACCATAAAAATATTCCATTTAGTTAATTTTGGTCTCGACGCTGCAAATTCGCTCTGCAAGACAAGTGATTAATGATTCCAAATCATTTTTTGTACGCGTAGAGTTACTGATTCGCTCCGGCATCGGGCAGCACAGAGACAGTTTTTGCCATCACCATCACCATAACGCAGATTACACAAAAAGACGAAGAAGTTCAGTGACGAAGCAACGTATTCCAAGTAATTTTCTTAGACGCGTTAGTAGTAGCCCGGAAATCTGCCAGAACATACACAGTCTGGAGGCTCGCATACCAAATCCAATTCGTATTGAATGGACCCCGCGTGATCTTTTACGTGCTCAAAGCCAAGTGGATTCTGCGACCCGCCTTTCAAACTGAACCTCGATATATCGCCAAACCTCATAAAATTGGGCAATGCCACCCTGCTTTTGACAAGAAAGGAGCACCTCCGGCGCCGTACACGTGCTCTTATACCTCCGTGTACGGTAAGCCTCCCCCGCGGTCTAACCCGTGCAGAGGAGGTGGCGCTTCGGAGGATTAGAGTTGGGGTGACCCTAACACCAGCAGTGATCCGAAAGTGGCCACAATTTCGGTATTTATATCCACACCCTGGGTGCCCCATCTGCAAGTCTAGAAATATAGAAGCTGACATCCATCACCTACTGTGGGATTGTCCAGCGTTGAAGCCAACGCGGATCCGGCACCTGGTGGCAGCTGGCCTCTCCCCCCATAATCCGCAGTCATATGCTTTTTGGACACTGGGACCGCATCATCGTTCACTCCTCCATTTCATTGCATCAGCCAACCTTTTTTCATTTATTTCACCACACCCTTCTTCCATCATAACATTCCTTTTATGCCCTGAGGCAATAAACGTCGCAAAAAAAAGTAATTTTAGTGATATGAAAAAATTGTGAAGGGCATGGAGAACGACCTCATTAAAACACAGTGTTTCTCAGCCTCATTCGTTATTTCGCCTATTTACTGTCGTTTTGTGCGGGTAGGACAGTGCCCTCCATAAGAACGAATGACGAAGACGCCCCTGTGGAGCGATTTCCGCCTCGGTGGGCCCTTTCTCAAGTAAGAAAGTCTAACCGGATCCCTCAGGCGCAGGCTAGGCTTAGCTCGGCGTTGCCGTGCGAGGCTGGGCTACGCGCCTGCATGGATTCTGCTCCGCCGACGACAGCTGTGCGGATTTCCGCTGTGTTACAACCTGGCGCAACATCCGCGTCCACGCAATCACCAACGCCTACATGCCACCAGTCTGCTTCGTCTTCGGATGGAACGACTTCGGCTTGTCCCATGGATTGCTCCGCTGCCTCTGTGCCTGTAACCCTCCCTCAAGGAACTGTGCCCGTCGCACCAATTCAGTCTTCCCATCCAAGGCCAACTACGGCTTGTCAGCCCCTGACACCACCACAGATGCCGCCAGTGAGTCGAGCCTCGCTTCCACTTGCTGCTAACTCGTTCCGCGTCGCCATCAAGCCTACATTGCGCTTTAATATAACGACTATCCCTCCCCGGTGTGTCCAAGCCACAATTGACCAAGTTCTAGGTTCTACTAACTACTGTGGATTTGTCGTCCATCGCCCATCGAACACGATTACGGTGAACTTGTCATCCTTGGTAGACGCCCATAAAATGTGTGCAGTTACTCAAATTTCCTTGGATGCGAATGAGCATGTCCCAGTGCAAATATATTTTGCCTCTAGCCTTGACACCCTCCGCTGCGTCGTTTACCATGTTGACAGCAGAAGTCCTTCTGAGGAGGTGCGAGCAAACATTCGCTGTTCACTCACGCAGTATTGCAAGCACGGCCTCTGGGGCGCCGCGGTTCATACCTACTCACCCTACAAGGTCCACTGACTTTTCCTGAGTACCTAACCTATTATGGTGCGATTATCAAACCACAGCCCTTCCGACCCTGTCGTATATTTTGTTATCACTGCCATAAAGAAGGGCACACGCAAAATACCTGCCCTAATCCGGAAGCTGTGGCCGACATGAATGAACCAATAGCGCTTTGTGCCCTATGCAATTCGGCGGACCATGACATGCGCTCCCCCGCTTGTCCAAAGAAGAAACGAACGAGGCTGTCGCGCAAGCCGCCTGGAAAAGCAGATATTCCTACAAGTAATCGCTTCGCTGCTCTTACATGTGATGAAACCGACTTCCCTGCACTTGCTTTACTTGATCCACCTGCTCATCATGCATCTTCTCAGCATGGTTCATACGCACAAGTGACCCACCCTCGTGGATCAAATGGTACACCAAAACGGCCAGTGCACCAATCACATGTGGATGCCGCAGATGAAGACGCTGTTTTAGACAATGCCATTGCAGAAGCTCGCCAACGTCTAGACGAACTCACCCAGCTCCGAGAACAGCGTCGCTCACACCCCTCTCGAAGAACTATAATACCTCGTGATAAGATTTCAAATGAAGCCCCTCCAATAAGCATCAAACCACAATCACGTGCAGACAACACGTTAACCCCGAATACCCCGACAGTGGATAAAATATTAGCCCTTATGGAGCAGGTGACCTCCCTCATCGTAGAAGCTCTTCGGCCTCGCAATGGATAATGCACTGTCTCTGGTGGTGCAGCGGAATTGGTGAGGCTTTGCGAATAAGGCCTCTGAAGTAAACATCCGTCTTTGCGACAAAAAGCTAAAGGCGTGGGCCTTCTTACTTCAAGAGCATAACTCACTTCCTCGCCTTTCAGGATTCTGCGCTTACCATTCACCTTCCATTCCTGATTGCCGTTGTATCACCTCTTCCCTCAGCCCCGGTAAATCTGCAATTTATATTCACACTTCAGTTCCCCACACACCGATCGACCTTTCACGCTGGTGTAACACACGCCAAGCGGTGATAGCACTCCTAGTTAAACCTGTACGCACGCCACTTATACTAGTTTCCTTTTATGGCCTTCCTGGTTCCGCATCTCCTAATCTTGGATGGGTTTGTTTTCTGCGTTCTACCTACTCGGGTATCTGTATTCTATTCGGTGGAGACTTCAACGGCGCACACACCTCGTGGGGTTACCCATCGGATTCCCCCAGGGGTGCACACATCCAGGGAAGCTTTTCAGATAATTCTTTTCATCTTTTAAACCCCCCGCATACACCTACCCGTCCACGAGGTGGGCAATATTCACCTGATTTGACTTGATGGTTAGGCCCTGGTAGCCCTCGTTGGGCTGTTGAACCAGATACCTGGGGTAGTGATCACAGTCCTATCTTTATCTCTCTCACTCCTCCGCGGATAGGTAAAATACGCCGTAGCGTACGAATAACATCATGGGACTCTGTGCGCACAGACAATCGCTTATCTGATTTCACCCATCATCAGCATTGTCTACTCTCTCTGCTGGTCTTGCGTCCCACACAATTACTACCACTGTAAATGAAGACGAGACAAACCCGGACATCCACCTCTTGAATCTTTGGGCTCTGCGTCGCCAGGCAGATCATTATGCTGCTCGTAATCCCGATGACCCATCGGCTATCCCCGCTCTTCACTGGGCTACCGCGCGTGCGAGGCGGTTGAAAAGCGTCTAGGAAGGCAACGTTGGGCTTCATGGTGTGAGCGCCTGTCCTCCAAGCAGAGTAGTCTACAACTTTAGAGAGTGTTTCACGCGATGGAGCGCTCTTCTCAAGTTTCTGATTACACAGAGAGCATTCGCCTTGCGATGAATGTAGATGCGGACACATTTGCAAAACAGGCGGCCAGACAGTTTTTTCCCCATTATGATTCCACCTCAACTTCTCCACCTTGCTTACCGGTTACCGAACCCCCCGATGCGATTACTTCTGACCTAACCATGGCAGAGCTGCTGGCCTCCATTGAACGCCTCAAATCTAACTCTGCTCCCGGGCACGACGGCATACCTAACTCCTTATTCCGCAACTTGGAAGGGAGTGCTTTGCAGACCCTGCTTGATGCGTTCAATGACGTGTGGCATTCTGGGGTCACGCCGGATGAGTGGAAGCATTCTATTGTTGTTCCAATACCGATGTTAGGTCATCCTTCAGTATCTCTCTCGGCTCTTCGTCCAATTTTCCTGACGCCAACAATCTGCAAGCTTTACGAAAACATTCTCGCCACTCGCTTATCGTGGTGGTTGCAATCCCATGATTGTTATCCAGAATCCCAAATTGGCTTCCGCCCACAAATAGGAACGGAGGACGGTCTTGCTACTTTGGCTGCTGACGTGCTTCACCACTCTCCGCACAGTCATCTTGTTAGAACTGTGATCGCTACAGATATAACAAAGGCATATGATAACATCCTTCACTCAGCCATTCTTGCCTCCCTACAAACTCTTGGTCTTCCTCACTGGTTTCTCCTCGCCATTCACGCCTTTCTAACAAATAGAACATTCAGTGTGCGTGTCCATGGAAAGCCTTTGGTCACTTCCCCTCAAACAGAGGAGTGACCCAGGGCTCCGTTCTAGCCCCTACATCATTTATTGTTGCCTTCATTCCACTTGTTCGAGCCCTAGAGGCCATCCCTTCTATACGCGTGCTTGCGTATGCCGATGATATAACCTTATGGTGCTGTCACCCAGATACGTCTGTCCATCAGGCGGCCCTCCAGCATGCGCTGGATGTATTGACATTTCGCCTCCCTCCTTTGGGCCTAACTCTTTCGCATACAAAATCCTGTTTCATTCGAATTGGAAATAAAGCTGGCTTACGGAAAGCTCCCACTATAAATTTTATGATAGATAATACACCAATTCCTCAGGTACAAACCGTTCGCATTCTTGTTCTTCTTCATTCCACTGGGACTGGCACCCCGTGGCTGACAGCCATCCGTAAGACCGCTCACGCTACTTTAGGTCTCATTCGTCGCATAGCTATGCGCTCTGGCGGCGCGCGTGCTCACACGGCCCGCCAGCTTGTTCGCTCTATCCTCCAGCCACGTATAATATACCAGGCACAGTTTCAACGCCTCACCCGCAGACAGTGGGACCACCTTGAGGCCATCAATCGTGAGGCTATGCGTGCAATAACATATCTTCCACGCCTAACACCCATACCAGTACTTCAGGAGTATGCCCAGCTAAACACCCTCACTGAACTCGTTGACCAGCGGATGGCAGAGCTCGCAAACAGTCTTTACAACTACATCATTTAAATACACTACCTCCATGGTCATACTGCCAGCTCACGGACAATTGCCCCACTGCTTCCCCGTCGGTATCATCCGCACATCTGCCTGAAGGGTGCATATTATATACCGATGCATCACATACTCCAGAGCGAGGAGTTGCTTCTGTGAGTAGTCCCTCTCATCCGCATCTCAACACTCACGTGACATATACCGCGGATACGTGCACCCCTCTGGCACTGGAACTTCAAGCAATTTACAATGCCATACATTCCCTTCCACCAGTTCCTACATTCAATGCAGTTCATCTTTACACAGACTCTCTCACTGCCCTTAAACAGCTTAAGGCCGTTCGACGCACATTCCAAATAACACAGTCCATACATTTGCTATGTTGAAAGTATCCATGTCCTATTCGCATACGCTGGATTCGCGGCCATGCTCGCGATCCACATAATATACAAGCAGATGGTATGACGCATATAAACACATCAGGCGATTCACCACCTTCCCCTCTTCCCCCAGATCCGTTCCTGTCCCACGTTTCCGATTCGCAAGTTCTGCGCCAGCGAACACGCGCTCTCATTCCTCCGTGTTCGCACCCTCTCCCCGTAGTCCTACTCGGCAGGAGGAGGTGACATTGCGCCGGATCCGGGCAGGGGCAGCTCTGACCCCATCTGTTCGACATCGATGGTGGGAAAAAGATCGACCAGTGACTAACAGGTGCCCTCACTGTGAGACTCCACCTGACGTCTGCGATGTGCGTCACTTGTTGTGGACGTGTCCATCAACGACGCACATTAGGCATCGGATAATCATGAAGGTGGGCCTGCGGTGGAATCGCGATAGTGATTATGAGAAATGGACGATGGACAATCGCTATACTGCCAACCTTCTCGAATACATAAGCACAGGTGGACTTCACTCCTTCTTTTAACTTTCTATCTCCTGCATACCATTCCCCCTTTCTCAACTTATGCCTTTTGGCAAACTCTTCGAAAAAAAATGAAAAAATCGTTATTTCGAATGATTCGAGAGAGCACATAATTTTCATTCCTGTGCACATTGTTTCTTCCATGCAGTCCCGATTATGCGGGCCGGCATGTAGTATATAACGGAGATCGAATGCGTGCATATCGCTGGAACGACGGCTGTATCGAGAAGGTTATTATTATTTCTCTGCACCATAGCAGTGTCAAAATCTTCATAGGTAGGGCCCCACTTAGCTGCGCTTTACTATGCAATCCCTCGCAGTCCTTGCGTGCGCATTGCATGGCGCAACCTCAGCATATTGCGTGCAAGCACATGCTCGCTACGCGTGAAAACAAGTCAGGAGAAGGTTGGCACGCAATATGCCGAGTTACGGTGCAGTAGCACCCGCTTGCATAACACAAACTTTATTCTAAACTTGAAGGCGAATGCCACGAAGTGTATTGCAAATAATTTTCTGGGTGTCTTGTACCAAAGTCGACCATTTGTTTTTTTCTTGGGGGGGGGGGTTCACTTCATAACTTACGTTCTCCGGCTATAACAATCATTCGTAAATGGACGTGCGTGAATCTAATTCTCAATACTATTGTTTCAGTTCAAACACGTAGAAATAAATGTATCGGCTAATCTTCTCACAAAAGCTGCGCTGCTTAATTTTACGCGGACAAAGGAACTGGACAAACACTGAGGTTAAGCGCAAGAACTCGAAATAAAGTTAGGAAGTGCTTGAGATTGAGATATGTGAGAAGATGTTCCAACTAGCTCAATCTCAAGCACTTCTTAACTTTATTTCGAGTTCTTGCGCTTAACCTCAGTGTTTGTCCAGTTCCTTTGTCCGCGTAAAACTAAGCAGCCCAGCATTTGTGAGAAGATGTTCCAACTAGCTCAATCTCAAGCATTTCTTAACTTTATTTCGAGTTCCTGCGCTTAACCTCAGTGTTTGTCCGGTTCCTTTGTCCGCGTAAAATTAAGCAGCGCAGCATTTGTGAGATGTTCCAACTAGCTCAATATCAAGCACTTCTTAACTTTATTTCGAGTTCTTGCGCTTAACCTCAGTGTTTGTCCAGTTCCTTTGTCCGCGTAAAACTAAGCAGCGCAGCATTTGTGAGAAGATGTTCCAACTAGCTCAATCTCAAACACTTCTTAACTGTATCGGCTAAGTTCGGTTGCAAATTACAATTAGGTATCCACCGGTTTTACGAAAGGAAGCATATCGCATGCGGGTCGTAAACAAGACGTAGAAATAAGAGGAGACGCGAAGCGTCTTTACCACGACGTCTTTTTATTCCGCGACGGCTTTTATATTTTTTGTTTAGGTTGCTGGTTGAGGAACAGAAGGCGCCGCATCGCTATTCTCAGTTGACACATAGTTGTCAGATGTGCTTATGTCATCAGTTTAAACCGCAATCGCAAACTAGCCTCCATCTGGACTCGAAAAAAGATGTGAAATGGGTTGCCAAATAGTATGACACCACACTGAACACTGCACAAAGTATTCGATCCCGCATACTTGAGCACAGTACTCGAGCGCCCTAACCACTATGCCGCTACATCGGGGCACCAGCTGTCTGCAGCACTAAAAAAGGTAAGGGCGACGTTAGAAATAATCAAGATAGCACGTACTACACTATTGAGCTCATGCTATAGACCATAATTTTTAGCCGCTCCCGGGCACTGCCATTCTCGGCCGACCAGCGCGCCGCCGTGCGGGCGCTTCAGTGGGGACTGCGGGGCCGCGGTATCGCCGCGGCCGCGCCTGCTCGGTAGCCACGTTTTGCTAGCCTTCGGGAGCTAGAGAACATCGCCAAAAATGGAGCGAGTTTGTTTGCATTTTCGCAGAGTTAAAATCGACTCGTTATTTAGGGGGTTAAGTTTAACATTTACGTTAACTGTGTTTGTGTTCTTCATGCAATGCGGTAATAATGCCTCTCAGGCCTTTACTGACGATAAAACATTTGTAATCGCAAACATTACCTTTGCGTATTGCTCGCATATAACTCAACTTCCAATGTACTCTTCTTCCTTCCTGCCAGCCACTTAGAACCTTACCAATTAGGATGCATTGTCGTCTGCTTGGTGTGTGCCAGTAACATCAACAAATTATCGCTGTGTAAAACTGAGTTGACAATCTAATCACAGGCAAAATTTGTCGCACTTTATTTATGAACACGGCCGAAATAGGGTCGTCTCTTTTTATCCCTGCAACGCTATATCGCCTATCAAACAGTGGCGACTGCAATTAAGTCTAGCATATTGCACCGTTTAATTTATACCCAGCACGTACATTCTCGCACGTGACAAAGATGCCGCAGAAAATAAATGCTAAGCAAAACAACGCAGTTTTCATATGGTATATGGAGTGTAGCGTCAAAACGTGGCGTCGGGTATGAGGTACGCCGTAGTGGTGTGCTCTGGAAACTCACCAACTGCATGGGGTTCTTTAACGCGCGCTGACATCGCACACTGCAGAGGCGCTTCGGCTTCGTCTTCATCGAAGAGCGGCTGACACTTCTGTGATCGAACCTATGTCTTCGGGCTCAGCCCTAACCACCACAGAGACACCGCTGTAAGGCTCAACCCCGTTTCGCCATTTGTATGAATCCTTGAACACACATTAACACCGCAGTCAGCTGTCAGAAGGTCTGCAGCGACAAGACCAGTATATTTAAATTCGATGTTATCGGTGTGCGTGAATGCGCAGCTTAGCCGTTTGGGCCAGGTCATAGCAAGTAATGAAATCTTGTATGCTACATCCGGGGCAGATACCAACAGCAAAAAGCTACTACGCTCAACCGTTTTGCACACCCCCCGACTTCTCTCTGAAAGAAGAATAACAATTCAGAGTACTGGAAGACGTACATACATTCCCTTTTGTCTGTATAGACAAAGTATAGACAAAATTTTGTCTATACTGTGTCTCGCTCGGCGATAGGAGCGTAGAAATACAATCATGGAGTGCAGCCATCCTGATAATGTCGTCCTTACATTTCGTAGTGCTTCAAACAACTTGTGAATCAGATCAAGTATTGCTTTCAAGGCCCAGTAAAGAAAGACGTTCGCGATAGAGGTGTACGAGAAAAGATTCATGTACAGAGACCATTTCTGGTAAATTTACAAACACACATATTTCTTGCATAACCTTTTTTTTGTTATTTCAAGGCAAACTGCATAGTGTTAATGTAAAAGTACACAGCGGTAAACGCTACATAAATTTCAGACGCACATGCCACCAGAACGAACCCAGCTTAGCCTGAGGGTCGTCTTCTTCACTAAACCACACTAGCACGTCGTCGACCCCTCGATATTGCGCACCATTCCCCGCGCGGGAGAAGCACCGTCCCGGTGCGCCCTACCAAAGCCTCCTTTATACTCTCATGCGCCTGTCAACGTGCCACGCGAACAATAGAGCGGCGCCGTCGGGTAAAGTTGCGTGGCCCTGCCACTCCGCCGCCGAGTAGGTGTCCAGGCGCACGGGTACGAACATCGACGCAGGGTTGGGAGCGCTGTTATTCGCTCGCGGGATAACTGCTACTAAGCATGAATCGACAAATTTAGTTTATTTACTTCTAAGGACGACATCCTTTAAGTATAACAAGAGGTCACGATACTAGTTAGGCAATGACACCAGGGCTATGATATTTTATCTGAGGAAGTTTCACGAAATGTGTCCGCGGCTCGAAAAACTACATGACTGCTCCGCTAGCGTCAATGATAATAAAAAAATGACATTGCTAGTCTATGCTGCAGTAAAACAAAATTTAAGACAAAAGCCCCCGCATTTATTTACACAATTCAGAGCAGCAGCTGTGCTACAAAAGTAAATACTTCTATAGCTTCATGACATTTCGTGAGAGTGGCTTCTGCCGAAGCAGCGACTTATACAAATCATTCTTATCTGTTATCGGAGAGGCGTAATTCACCAGTAGTAGTCTGATGAATCTAGTTGCCACAAGTACAAAAAAATGCTCACGGTGGCTGCTCTCGCTAACAGCGCACTTCAGGAAGCTTGATTTACAGATGGCTGGAACAGCCGCGTCGGTCAAGGTTTTCTGTGGATTTCGAAGTCGCGGGTTTTCTTTTAAGATTATCTCCACAAACAGCTGCAGCGTGTATTCTTGTGATCTGTAAGAAACGTTGAAATCAGTAAGGAGAACAATTTCGGCATCAGCGGTTACTTTCAATAATTCAGCGCGTCGTGCAAACAATTTGTTTTTCAACTTAAAAACAAGCAAAACAAATATGCGCGTCGCTACTTTCGGTTTCGTTGACTGCAAAGTAATTGATACAATAGGTGAAGCTTATGTTTTTATTTTATCACATAACATATACACTACAAAAATACAAATCCTGCGCTGGAGCATATGCAGCGTATACTAAACAGACGTACTAACCCGGAAGGAAATTAGCACAGCAGTCCAGAAAATACATGTGCACATTGAATATTAATATTGCCTTACTCACGCGTGCTAAACGGTTTCTGGTGATGTCATTATTTTTGAAAGGCCCTCAATGCGGTAGAATATACAAGTTTTGGGGTTTCCAATGCAAGACAGGGACACAGTGATCACGTTTACTAGGAAACCTAATACAGACTTTGCATCATTCGGTTTAACTCACTATAAGGTAGCCATCGTCAAATAGTTAAAGCTTGTGTTTCTATTTTATCACAAAATATCACAATTCGCGTATACTGTGAAACAAAGACGGCACAGGAGCAGAAAATCAATGCCGAGAATAATACCATGTTTGGCTGGTGCTAAAACTGCGAATTCAACTCGACATGTTTCCCTAACAATGACCACTGACACGCAGCAGAGAGAGACTCGCCGGACGCAAATTTTCTCCCCCAACACCGCAAATGCTGGCACTTCGGTCCCAAGCGAACATTACTGTTGGTCCAAGGCGATTTTTAAAACTGAGATACATTACGGAATTTGTGGCAACATTATCCACTAATGCTAACGTATTTATGCCATTAACAGTAACATGCACTTTGTTCTTCACATCACAGTGGGCAGAGGAATTGGCGAAGATGACCGTTCCGCGACCTCAGCTTCATCGGCAGTTCCTGCAAGTTTCCCAACGGTGGCGTTAGTGAGCGTCGACATGGGGACTGGAACTGTTCTCGGCGCGGGGGTGGTGGTGTGAAGCTGCGGTGAAAAGCGGGAGAGTCACTGCGAAAGACGCCTGGATGAGGCAGTAGTGGACCAGGCTTACACCATTCAATGTCGTCGTTGCCACTGAAACCTGCCCAAGGGTGGGTCCAAGAACGGGAGGACTGCTGTCACCGGCACTAACAAAACCGCGCGATGTGCCCGCAGCGGCCACAGTTGTAACAAACGGACGACTCACGAAAAGCGTATGTGCTGGAGTCGGAAGAATTCGACGGTGGTTAAAAGATGGTGGTAACTGCATGATGAACGTTCGAATGTGGAGGAAAACCGGCTGGTCAGAGGTACAGAGGCGCGCTCATTGCCGTAGGAGTAGTGCAGAAGTTCTGGTTGCCACACCCACGAGGCTGGATGTTCAGCCTCCTGTGGCTAAACTGCGCGTCACGCGTCGGCGCCTTGCGGGCCGGTGTTTGGCTGCTTGGCCAGCTCCTCACTCACAACTCAGCGGACCAATGAGGCGAGATTGTCGTGTACAGTATAGTCAACGCTGGCCACTGTTGGGACGTTGGAGAGGCGTCAAACTTAGGTAAAATGCGCCGCATGTGTAAAGCTTCAAATGTACGGCAGTACTGGATAACGTCCAAAGTACTGGCTAGGGACTGTTTTGTGATAAAGAAGTGATAAACATTCTCGGCGAATACTTTTTCAGGCATGCGTCTATTAACAATGCGGCAGAGCTTCAGGACTTCCTCTCTTTACGTCGTGCAGGTCTCTCCAGGCAACTGTGATCGTTAGGAAAGGGCTTGTTCCGCCTTGCGTCTTTTTGATGTGGATCTCCAAAACAGTGTGCTATCTCCTCCGCAAACTTTTCCATTGTAGAAAGGTTGTCTTCGTGTTACTCAAACGACAGCAGCGCTATATTGACAAGAAAAAAATCACGTTTGCGATCTGCATGCTCGAGTCCCAGCTATTGTATTTGGGGACACGTTTATAGTGTGTCATTCCCTCCTCGGCATCCTCATCGGCCAGACCAGAAAAGCTTCTGGGCTCCCGCTGATGCGGCCAGGAGCTGAACTGTGCTTGATGCACATGGTCTGAATTAGAAGCAGCTCCAGTTGAGCGTGAAGAGTGACCTTCTCCGTCATGGTCGTGGCTTGCCGTGGCTGTGAGGTCAGGCGAGAGCCCGGCCAAGGTCTTCTTCGTCAATGTTCGGTACGGTCCAGGACTATTCTGCACGCCCCACTAAGTTGTTACGGGGGAATAGGTTTAGGATTTAGAAAATATGCGGGAGCTGCATGACAATACGCACAGTAGCAGTATCGCTTGTCCCAGCAGTCCTCACGCATCAACTTCGTCCTTGTCTTTCACGTGCGTAGCCATCCACTTCGTCATTCTCTTTGACATGCTCAATGGCGCACGGCGCAGCGTAATTGATGTGCTGATGTTACAACTCGGTGGAGTCTAAATTTGTACTGCATATTTGGTGCACGCTTGCTCTTAAACCTATTAAGTCCTGAGAATTATCAAGAAAGTATCTGAAAAAAGATACGTGCACAAAGGACGCGGCTTGGAAAAGCTCGGGTAGCGGCTTCAGCAAAAAGAGTCCTGAACTGAAGACCCGACCAACCCCGCCACTAAACCATAATCTATTTGCCCAATGCAATGTTTTATACTAATACTACTTACAAAATGTTACTTTGCCTTCGAGCTGCTAACGAGGTCACAGCCGCAGTTTTAAAAAGGTTAGTGAGTTGAAGCGCACATCTTTAGAATCTATATGTATGATAATCCATTAGGTGATGTAGGTTCAGTAGCGTAACTGTTGTGCTTAACAGCTATTGCGCTTGTGGAATGTGTATTATGAGTCTCAAAAGGCATCAAACAAAAAACGAGAAAAATAAATTGGGCAGAGTTTATTTGACGTTGACGTCATCTCCATGACTGACTTTCATTTTTAATCCGCACAAATTCTTGACGGCGAACCCCATTGTTTTGGGCATCGGAATCTAGGAGGGCATCTGTGATTTCCTGCGCAGCTCTGTAAGGGAAAATAATATACAGTCATCAGTACAATTTCCTCGGCTTGTCGACATTTAAACTCTGCTGGATGATGTTTATATGTAAAATGTATTTTATAAAATACCGTCATTTATTTTCAAATGCCGAAGTAAAGTTAATGAAATCTTCATCAGAGAAATATTATGGCTAATAAAAATTATTTTCAAATACACCGCTAGCTCTACATTTCATAGCGGAGAAGATTTGCTCAGCATCCACAAAAAATTTTGTTTAGACGAGGAGCGAACCTTGGAATGAGGGAGTAAACTTTTTTAGACAAAACGAACTTTATGATGTCTTATCGATTGCTATGTTATTCCGATGGCCACGCCTTTTGCCATCTAAAGCAGCTAGAGTTCGTGGCAGATTATCATGTGAGACTTTCAGAATTTAGGAGTGGTCGATATGATAGGAAGATTTTAGGAACCAGCGCATTTTCAAAAGATATAAAAAATAGTAAGTGCAGCCCAGATGAGTCAAAATAAATGAGTGGAGAAGGAGTTTGACTCTATTTTTCTCTCTAGGTATCTTTGTGTAAGCCCATAAAATACATAGAAAGCTGATCATTACGATGCGCTCGGTGGAGTTTCCGAAATATGAAGCTAACATTCTTTTGCACAGGTTTGTTGTCGCTTGGTTTATTTTGTTTTTTATTAAGAACTATTGGGAATTTGCGAATACAGCGAATCGGCACACTAACTTCTGAATAAGAACAATGGAGGTTCTCAAGGCACTTGAGATGCGAGGTTTCCGCTCAGGGGTATGATTCAGGGGAGAAAGGCCAAGCACACTTTTCGTTCCATACATTACAATTGCTATTGGGACGCTCATGTGCTGAAGTATGGGTGGTGAGGACGTGTTCATGGGCCAAATTAGATTTGGTAGCGCTGTGTATGTCACTGGTGTATGGCAGAGAAGGAAAAAAAGGCAAGCCTGGTGGAAGCTGCCCCCATCCGTTTCAAAGGACGCGCTCTGGCAATCATCCATCCATGCATCAACAGACCCTACATGGAAACATTCTGGCACGCTCTCACTCTTCCAAAAGTGCTCAACAGAATGCATGAGTAATCTTTTTCTACAGCATTGTGGCTGAGCGAGTGTCAATACTTTACGAGCATTCTCTAAACGTCTAGTTTACTTACAAACATTCGGCAGCTTGCCCTTTCCTTTATTTCCGGGACTTCAGCATGTTGTCCAGCAGATTCAGGTGCACATTGAGAACTGCAAGAAAAAGCACTCTCATTTCTCGTAAACAAACTGTACGCCAACATCACTTTCTTTCTCACTATTTCATCGCTCCGTGTTGAGCACCACAAAGTTTGAATATAATCAATAAAGAGCTTCCAGACTACAATAATATTGAGCACAGAAGATTAGTTTTTTTTTCTTTTTCGAATCATTGTTACCATTTCTGGATGATCTTGATAAAGTGGAACTCTGGCAACAGCAACGAACGTAGCGTGAGTATTTTAATAACACCAGTCAGAGAAAAGTTGCGAATGGTGAGAATAATTGTGATCAACTTGAATATTTTGTTGAGCTCTTCTCATCAGAGGTTCACCTGTCTGCTTCGCAATAAGGTTTGAGGCATGCTACATTGAACGCCCTTATCATGCTCTCCGACGCTTTTTTGCATTGGGAGTGGTCTCCAATTTCACGTCTAAGCGAGAGGAGAGTTGGACTAAAGGCGCCAAGGGCATGAAAAAGGTCCCAGCCGCCTACGAAAACAGTTTCGAAAGCGGTGATATACATAAATGCAGAAGGTATATTCCTCTGCAAAATACAAAGCTTAGAAACAAAAATGGTATACAATAGATATGTGTGGATTGTATATTGCACAGCCGCACTGCAAGCACAAAACAGCGGCACTTCATATACACTTTGAAAAAACAACAAAAATGAGACAATGAAACAAATAGAAATAATGTGTTAATGATTAGAAATCCAAACAATAATGTGTTAAGCTCTTTTTTGAAACACTTTGTTGAAGCTCTAAAGTCTAACAATTCTCCGAACTTGTTGAATATTTCTGTTGACTTATACATACACGTCTGCTGCTCGTAGTTTGTTCTTGTTTTCGGCATGTGTTGGATATTCCGCCGTGTAAGGTAACTAGATGTTTCGGGAATGCATGCTTTGGTAAATAAGTTTTGTTTGCGTACCATAATGAGAAGCTCCTTACAGTATATTTTGTAAGCGCAATACTTGAATAACGCTGGAATAAAGAAGCTTTTTCAAGATCTGCGTAACGGCCATGATAAATACAATAAATACGAAGGATTCTTTTCTGTAAAAGAATTACCCTTTTTTGTAGTTCTTTATTGTTGTTGTTTTCCATACGAAGATCCCTTAGCAGATTTTGCAGTAAAAAAGAGCATTATATAACTTCTTTCAGCCAAACAGGAATCACCCAAACAGGAATTCTTTTAATGATACGGACAGATTTACAAAGATCAATGCATAACTAACTTATATGTGAACTCCACAGTAGATGGTCTTCAAACCAAACGCCGAAGAATTTTTGTTCCTTGAAGCGGTAAATTTCCGTACCATTTAATCATATGTTTATGTCACAACTATGGTTTTTACAACAAGCCCTGAATAAAATGTATGTAGTTATTGCTGCTTTTGTTCTAGGTTGTTCTTGCTCAGCCATTTCGTCAAGCCATTTAGGTATGTATTTACCCTCATGAACTCGCCTTAAGGGCTTCGGCGCTGCAAGGTTAAAACGTAACGGCCTTGATCAATTTGCAACACAAGCCTATAAAATATGTGGAGCCCCATTTGAGCTCTTTATTTGGCTGCATGCCGCGTAAAGGTATTGGCTTTCTTTTAACAACTTTCCTGCGGGATACTATGCACGTATTGAGGGGTTCTTTGCTAATCGTATAATAACTAACTCTAATTCCTTGTTATAATATCTCACATATAACCTTTAGCGCACAGCCCTATAAGAAAAACTGCCCAGCTTATGTTTAAAGCTTCATTTAAACAAGCCGTCTGAGCGTCTCTGGTTTGTCTAATGGTACGTGTATTATGCGGCATACAACGACCCTTCCTGGTTCATTATTAATATAAACAGCGCGAACACGAAGATAAAGGACAAAATAAAAGAAAGCCACAGTAAAAACGCTGACTCACAGCTATGCCTAAGCCTTTTACTCTAAGGTCCAGAAAAAACAAACATGAGGAAAACGAAAAAGTCACGTGAACCAACCCCTGGGTTCACCTGGTGCACAAAAAATCACTTAAAAAGACACCTCTTTGCTTGAAAGAGCAAGAGAAGTCTTGCTGACACACTTATTGTCCGTTGAAATAAAATATGATTCCACTATCTCTCTCGTCATCTTCTCTTTGTGGCGATACAAAATTCTAACCTTGTCAAACTTAGGCGTGTGCTTCTTCTTCTCCTTCTTCGTTATTTCACATGAATGGCAATGTGATACCAGAAACGTTTTGTCCTTTCCACTTTCAAAGTTGTTCCGGTGTTCCTGTAGTCTCTTATTAATACATCATCCTGTTTGTCCCATATAACTGGCTCCACAAGAGAGTGGAAGCCTGTACACAACACCTGTCTTGCATCCCACATATGGGTTTTTATGTTTCACCCCACATTCTTGCTTCTTCGCTTCTCCTTCCCTTTAAATAGCCGGGCAGATCCTCTTCATCTTGAGCGGGGCGGTCAATGCGACGTCAACACTGTACCTCTTGCTTACATTTCTGAGGCCATGCGAAATTTTGTGCACATACGGTACCACTGCAACCTTCCTCTTTCTCTCACCCATGCTGGGCAGGGATTTCAGTCTGTGCGTTCTTTTAAGGCTCTTCAGTACCCGGTAACTGGCCTCAATAATAACCGACTCCCGATAACCGGCCTTTGTATTTCTTGTCACTTGTCTTTCAAAACTCTTGCCCATGCCGTGGTAACAAGATTTCTTAAACGCATTCAATAAGCACATGTTGATCATCCCATTCTTCACTAATTTGGAATGCACCGAATTGGAGCTTAGCAACGGCTTCATCGATCTCGGGTTGTATTCCCAACAAACATGATCACCACCGAATTGAATCAATAGATCTAAATACTGTAACCGATCGTCTACTGGTTCTTCAACAGTAAATTCCAGCCCGGATCCACACTCAGTAAAAACATCCATAATGTCCTTCATTTGTTGATTGAATCCTTCACGGTCTGTGAATACTAAAAAGTCGTCCACATACCTGAAGGTTGAATAATGTAAGCCCTCCAAGTTATCCTTCAGGTGTCTGTCCACGTACATTAAGAAGATGTCACTCAAGACCGGTGCAACACTCGACCCAATGCATACTCGAGCCTTCTGCGTATACAGCTTATTCTTCCATCCTATGAAGGTGGACTCCAGGTAGAACCTCAGAAGTTCAAGGAAACTTCCAACACTTACACCTGAGGCGTCAATGAAGTCACATTCGTTATTGTCTTCAGTAATGCACATTTGAACACGTTTAAGGAGGCAGTCATGGGGGAGGCTATAATACAAATCCTTCACATCCCTGCTGAAGCCAACACATTTTCTTGGGTTGTGTTCTTTGAGGAATACAACAAGGGCTTCAGAGTTAGGTAGCCGTAGGGGGTCTGATAAGGTCAACGAGGAAAGGTGTTTCTGCAAATATTTGGACACCAGGTGCTGCCACGTGCTTTTCTCAGACACGATGGCTCTGAACGGAACATCTCGTTTATGGGTTTTTGCCGAAAAGAATACTTCCAAATGTAATTGCTTGCATTGTTTCACCTGTTCACGTATCCGTTCAAGCCCAAGATCATCCAGTAGAGCCATAGCCCTCTCTTTTATCATGGTCGCTTTCATAGGAAACCTCTTGAAATTTGAAGAAGTGCATTCCTAAGTTTGACAAGGTTAGGATTTTGTATCGCCACAAAGAGAAGATGACGAGAGAGATAGTGGAATCATATTTTATTTCAACGGACAGTAAGTGTGTCAGCAAGACTTCTCTTGCTCTTTCAAGCAAAGAGGTGTCTTTTTTAATTGATTTTTTGTGCAGCAGGTTAACCTAGGGGTTGATTCACGTGACTGTTTCGTTTTCTTCATGTTTGCTTTTTCTGGGCCTTGGAGTAAAGGGCTTCGGCATAGTTGTGAGTCAGTGCTTGTACTGTGGCTTTCTTTTATATTGTCCTTTGTCTTCGTGTTGGCGCTGTTTATAATAATAATAAATAAGTACCAACTCGCCCAACAAAGTATCTTGGTAAGCCATATTTCTTGTACAACGGGCTCTTCGTGTGTCCTAAAGAACCTTTCGTTTAATGACCCTGAGGTGTTAGCGCCTGCCATCGCGGTTTGTGTCTGCCAAGCAAGAAAGGCTTCTTGGTACCTCAAGCTCGGCACAGTGCCTCCGGAATTCCTGACTACCTTTGGGTTCCTGAGGCCGTTTACTGGTCATTGCAGGAGACTCTGCCGTATAATGGTGTCTTAGTAGTGGAGGCTAGCCCGCCACTTCAAGGATTGTCTACGACTCGTGTGTGAGTGCATGTATAGCAAGCAGCGTACGTGTCGCAAGTACACAGAGTGGAGTGCCCTGAGTGAAAGATCGACGGAATTTCTTTGGAAGGTGGTTCTACCTCGGCTTCCACGAAAAAAGAAGGTGAACAAAGATCAGTAAGGCAAGGTATTGAATTTCGCTGGTGAAGAGATACCTCTAGATATTGATAAGATGCTGAAGCTGGGTCCTAAGCATGCTTTTGAGACTAGTGTTGATGAGGCTGAACAGGTGACCATGTCACGCTGTATTACAAATAGAGTTCAATATTCTGATAGGTTGCGGTGCATCCATGAGTGCTTGGAAGTGTTAGAGCGCACAAAAGAAGGATTAAAGGGGAAACAGTGCCCTATTAACTATATTGCAAAATGGATGCCCTCAAGAGACCTCAGAGTTGTACTATCAGATAAAGAAGGGTATTTTACTATTTTTTCTCAGAATTAGTTTCAAGAAAAAGCCGAGGCTGCTGGTGAGAAGAATTTCAAAAGGTTTCCTATGAAAGCGACCATGATAAAACAGAGGGCTATGGCTCTACTAGATGATCTTGGGCTTGAACGGATACGCGAAGAGGTGAACCAAAGCAAGCAATTACATTTGGAAGTATTCTTTCCGGCAAAAACCCATAAACGAGATGTTCCGTTCAGAGCCATCGTATCTGAGAAAAGCACGTGGCAGCACCTGGCGTCGAAATATTTGTAGAAACATCTTTCCTCGTTGACTTTATCAGGCCCCCTAAGGCTACCTAACTCTGAAGCCCTTGTTGTACTCCCCAAAGAACACAACCCAAGAAAATGTGTTGGCTTCAGCATGGATATCAAGGATTTGTATTATAGCCTCCCCCATGACTGCCTCCTTAAACGTGTTCAAATGTGCATTACTGGAGACAATAATGAATGTGACTTCATTGACGCCTCAGGTTTAAGTGTTGGAAGTTTCCTTAAACTTTTGAGGTTCTACCTGGAGTCCACCTTCATAGGCTGGAAGGACAAGCTGCATATGCAGAAGGCTGGAGTATGCATTGGGTCGAGTGTTGCACCGGTTTTGAGTGAAATCTTCTTAATGTACGTGGGCAGACACCTGAAGGATAACTTGGAGGGCTTAGATTATTCCACCTTCAGGTATGTGGACGACTTTTTAGTATTCACAGACCGCGAAGGATTCAATCAACGAATGAAGGACATTATGGATGTTTTTACTGAGTGTGGATCCGGGCTGGAATTTACTGTTGAAGAACCAGTGGACGATCGGTTACAGTATTTAGATCTATTGATTCAATTCGGTGATGATCATATTTGTTGGGAATCCAACCCGAGATCGATGAAGCCGTTGCTAAGCTCCATCTCGGGGCATTCCAAATTAGTGAAGAATGGGATGATCAACACATGCTCATTAAATGCGTTGAAGAAATCTTGTTACCACGGCATGGGCAAGAGTTTTGAAAGACAAGTGACAAGAATCGCAAAGGCCGGTTTTCGGGAGTCGGTTATTATTGAGGCCAGTTGCCGCGTACTGAAGAGCCTTGAAAGAACGCACAGACTGAAATTCCTCCCCAGCATGGGTGAGAGGAAGAGGAAGGTTGCAGTGGTACCGTACGCGCACAAAATTTCTCATGGCCTCAAAAATGTAGGAAAGAGGTATAGTGTTGACGTCGCATTGACCGCCCCGCTCAAGATGAAGAGGATCTGCCCGGCTATTCAAAGGGAAAGAGAAGCGAAGAAGCAAGAATGTGGGGTGAAACATAGAAATCCATATATTGGATGCAAGACAGGTGTTGTGTATAGGCTTGCACTCTCTTGTGGAGCCAGTTATATAGGACAAACAGGACGATGTATTAATAACAGACTACAGGAACACCGGAACAACTTGGAAAGTGGAAAGGATAAAACGTTTCTGGTATCACATTGCCATTCGTGTGAAATAATGAAGAAGGAGAAGAAGAAGTGCACTCCTAAGCTTGACAAGGTTAGGATTTTGTATCGCCACAAAGAGAAGATGACGAGACAGATAGTGGAATCATATTTTATTTCAATGGACAATAAATGTGTCAGCAAGACTTCTCTTGCTCTTTCAAGCAAAGAGGTGTCTTTTTTAAGTGTTTTTTTGTGCAGCAGGTGAACCCAGGGGTTGGTTCACGTGACTGTTTCGTTTTTCTTATGTTTGTTTTTTTCTGGGCCTTGGAGTAAAGGGCTCAGGCATAGTTGTGAGTCAGCGCTTGTACTGTGGCTTTCTTTTATCTTGTCCTTTGTCTTCGTGTTCGCGCTGTTTATATTAATAATGAATAAGTGCCAACTCGCCCAACAAAGTCTCTTGGTGACCCTTCCTGGATGGGTTAATCAGGTGTAAACGTTAAATTTAAATGACAGCTCCAAGTTAGTAGCTCTCGCTTAATAAGCCATGATATCTCTTCGAGTTCCGTGAAACGACACGCCTATGCTAGACGCCAATAAGCATTCCACGCAAGTGCTTTGTATCGTTAAATAATGACACCTTGTTACCTGGCGAAAGTAGCCTTCCGTGTTATTGCATTAAAACTTTCACGATTCCTCTCTCGCGCATAATTTTCGGAAGGTAATTAGATACTCGCACCTTGCCAGAGATTTTTGGGCCGACTTCGTTCTTTAAGGAGTTCTTTAGGCCTAAGCGTACAACAACGCAGCTTGTTCCTATATGTCCGCTTGAAAATGCGGGAAAGCGTTCCTCTAACCACCCTAGCGAAAAAACCCGATGAGTCACAATAACCTCAGAAAAATTTCTCATACTAAACTCATGCTAAACACGTATCTCATATAATCTCATACAAATGTCATTCAACATATGAGAAATATATGAGATTGTATGAGATTTGTGTGTGTTTTGTATGAGTTTAGTATGAGAGATCTGTATGAGGTTATTGGACTCATACGGTTTTTTCGCTAGGGCAGTGTGCAAATATTATCTTATCCAGGTCATTCCATAACGTTTGTTGGTAGCTTTGAGCCTATCAACTTAACTTGGCTCCCTCTGGGATACCCTCTGAACTGGCGCATTTAAAAGTAAACTTTGTTAATGTGCTTGGCAAGCTTTGTGTCGGAAGCATTTTAATTAGTTCACGGTCTGCCATGTTTCGTCGCATTTTCCGCTGCTGCCTCTAGGGCCACCAGACCTCAAAGTTTTGATATGGTAAAGCAATAGGGTTAAAGGTTCCGTCCTCCATAAAATGCACTGCTGTCTTAGTGAATGAACAATCACTGTAATGGCAATGCCAGAATATACCTTGCAACTGAAAGGTCGTGACACAGATGGATCGTAGGGTTGGGCTAGGAGACGCGACCACGTGAGATGACAAATTTTGACAAGAGCTGCCAATTTGGTGTTTTAATATCAAAAGAGAGGGTAAAGAAAAACGAAGCTCAAGGCCACTTGTATTCAAAGTGCAATATGCTATCTCTAGGCTACGTAGGCAAATCCACGCGGCTTGATTGAACGAGGCTATGTGTCTATGCTAGATGCTATTTCGCGTAATGTGGTAGGTGTCATAGGCCTGTATAGTAAGGACTGCGTGAAAGATAATGAACTCCCTGTTATAGGATTAGTGATTAAGCGACTTGCTATGTGTATGCACGGAAACGAGCATCCGCCAGTGAAGCAGTGAATGGAAGCCATTATTGATATCGCTTCCTTTCTTTAGAGGCGCAGGTTTAGTCTCCCCATCCAATTTTCTTATGTATAACTGCTCGTCAGCTGCTTACTATAACAGAGTTTACTATCGCGTAAAGTGATCTCAATCCAGAATTTATCGTTGTTTTCATTTCAACAAAGCGTGCTTGGCAGTGGCTGCGATGCAGCTGGAATGTGCAAGTATATTCCTCCAACTTGATGCGCTGTAGCTAGCCAAGTGGTGAATAAGGAGGCTATTTTACGGAACGATGTGTGGTGATATTTTTGTTGTACCTAATCCAACTGGAAAGACCGATGTTCCAATCTGTGTGTGCCGCAAATACTCTAGCATATAGCTCGCAAGCCATGCTATCTCTGCTCATCCAAAAAGGTTTTTGGTGTACAATACAAGTATACAAATATTAGTGCATTAAACTAAAGTCTTTACTAAGCGCAGGGGTATTAAAATTGTGATCTTATTCGACATCTTTTGCCTGATAAAGCTAGGACATGCTTTTTTACAATTTATGAATGTCAATATTCTCTTAAAAAATGAATTGCTATATCTGACCAAAATAAACGGAATGCCGTCGTAAAACATTTAAACCTCTCAACATCTCACCTTTCCAATATTACGGCGACCAGAAGCAGTGCGGTCAGAAATTTCAGCATCGTGGAGAGGTATCAGAAGTTGGTACCAAAGCCTCGAAGAGCAGCTCTGAAATTTCTACCGGGTCTTCGCTCTTATATACAAATTCATTTTGCGGGAGTAACGTCAGTGACAAATACATCAAAAATAAAAACCCTGCAATGTTGCATCAACCTGGAGCCCATGAAACATCTACTTTTATGCAATGATGCATTATATTTAACTATCGAACTACATTTGCCGAGGCCTCAGCCACATAGTGAACGCGTGTAGAGCTATTTCTAGACGAAACTCTCATGATGACTATGCGCAATCTATTTAATAATATTCGCTCAGTTCTTTATTGACTTGTAAATTGGATTTATTTCGATCAACTTATCCGCCGCAACTAATGATCTTGGAGCGTTACCATATCATGTTTGAAATATTTTAGCTGACCTGCAATCTTTCGTAGCGATCAATACTCGTGACGTTTATACGTCACCATTTGCAAAGTTTCCGACAAAGTATGCCTCCGCTCAATGCTCGCAGTAGTGCAGGCGGCGAATGACAGGCATTTACTTAAGCGCTTTATACAGTCTTGTATAGAGCCTTTAATACTTCGAGGGAGATTCAGAGAATCTCGAAAATATCCATTGCTGCAAAGAAATTCATGTAAAATGAGAGGTTATGTTATGAGATACGCAAGAAGAGCCTAATGGCACAAAGAAAACATAGGTGATTGTATATAATGTGACATTTAGGATGTACTTGAGATAATTTATTAGAAAGATGAAAAATATTCTACAAAAAGACGCCATCGGAGTTCTTCCCCGGAATTTTACCGGCGGCATGTGGTTATGTCTGCCTTCAAATAATAAGTTCCTGATTTTTACGGCTGCTTTTCGTAAATTCATCGTCATAGCTTCAGCAATCCTGTCTTTTATGGCTGCCTTCTAATAATGTCATATTGAAGCGCATCATTTTCTCCATCGTTATTTTCTACTCAACTGAAGCATTGCTTTAAACGTGGCTGTTATAGTAGAAAAAGATTGCTGTCACACAACTCCCCATTTAGTACAAGTAACGGGCCCGATGCTGGACATATGCTGGCAAAACACAGCCCAAAGGCGCCATCTTGTTGCTAGAATGTTTCTGATATTGGTCATGCCGTTCCTTAAGCTGGTTGCAACAGGCCAGGTATGCCAATACTTGCTAGCATTGGCACTCTGCCGTAACCAGTAAAGAAGATTGTCCCTCTGTACACGTGGCTTGACATTATTAGCATATAGGTTCGTGTCCGTTGGCAAATATTGGTCGCTCGGTTAGATTCCAATGCGAACATCTGATATACGTTCGTGTACGTTTGCAAAAATTGTTCACTCATTTAGGTACCATGCCGGATAGCTGTCCGCAAGTAATCCCGGACAATCCGGGACTGATAATCGAATGTACCAATGATAATTGATACGGGATCGCTGTTTTGCATTATTTCGAGAGAGGTAGAGAGAGGTTCGTTAAAGTGCAAACAACCCCTCAGCTGCTACCTGGGAAAGTTGGCCATTCTTAGGGAACTGCATCTACAAGCGTACTTCGCTTAGAAAACTGTGCCTTCTGCCCTAATTGTTACAGGCTGCTCAGGTCCTAGCTTTGCAAAAGGGACTTAATCCGAGCGTTGTCTCTTCTGCCATCTAGCTTTCCTGCTATGGTAAAATTCCCTACACGAATCTCGGATAGCCTCCAGGGCGCTTTTTAGGACCTTTTCAAAAAGGCCTAGGTTGCATTCAGGGGCCACTTGCGAAATTCCAAATAAGGAAGGGTGCGCAACCGAAGTTTGACAAAGCGCGCACGATACCCTACGCCCTTCGTAATAAATTAGAAGTAAACTTGGACCGCTTAGTAAAAGAAGGAATACTATCAATACCAAGGAATACCAATTCTACATTCCGAGTGCGCAGCACCAATCATGCCAGATTTGAAGAAAGACGGATAAATCCGCACCAGTGGAGATTTCCAGGCTACCATAAATGCAGCCTGCATAACCGAGCAATACCCACTACCAAACCTATATAGAAGGGCATTTCTGGGTCACTTCATGGGGGATCCTTGTTCAGCCCGTTGGATCTCAACGACGCCTACAATGAACTTCTGTTGGATTAGGGAGCCATTAAACTGGCTGTAATCGACCCCCAAAAAGGGTTGTTTTCCTACAACCTGCTCTCTTTAGGAGGTACTTCGGCTCCCGCAATTTTTCAGCGGCGCATAAAGACCATCCTGGCAGGCCTTCCTCCGTGCAAGTCTACTTAGACGGTGTTTTGGTATCCGAACGGCAAGAAGTTGACGACTCGACCATCCGGAACGTTCTAAATAGGCTACAAGAAAATGGTCTTAGGCTGAATGCAGACAAACGTCACCCCCGCAAAAACTTAATTGTCTACTTGGGCCATCGCATAGAAAAGGATGGTTTGCATCCGCTAGAGAAGAACCTAGCTGCGATACGCGATTCACCACGGCGGACAAATGAAAGCTCGTTTTTGAGCCTGCTGTCCTACTATCATCGGTTCCTCCCAACACGTGTACAATGTTGGCTTCGCTGTATCGACTGCTCGAAAGAGACCAAAAAGGGTAGCGCGAAACCTCAAAAGAAACCGCTTTACCCTAAGCTAAGTTTATTAATCTGAGCTAACCAGTGCTGACATTTTTCGACCCCAGCAAACAAGTGCGGGTGGAATGCGATGCGTCGCCATCGAGTGTAGGAGCCGTAATCTCGCGTCGCATGGGGAGTCTAGACAAGCCCATTGCTTTCCGTTTACGTACGTTAACGCCCAAATTCACAAGTCGAGAGAGAACCTCTGGCACTAGTTTTCGGATTAACGAATTTTAGAGACTATCTGCACGGCCGGGAGTGTGTGCTCGTAACGAACCATTACCGTTAGTGGGACTTCTACAAGAAGATCAACCGGTGCCTCCAAAGGCATCGGCACGTATTCAAAGATGGGCGCTATTCCTAAGCTAGTATCGCTGCAGCATTCAATATAGGACTGGGAAGCAAAATGCCAATGCCGATGCTTTACGCCATTTGCCCGTGCTGACTGTAGATGTCTGTCACGAGGAAGCATTACAGAACATTCGCTTTAAATTGAGAGCCTTGACAGCTCTTTTTTTTGCGAAGTTTATTGCCTCAGGGAATAAATAAATGAATGCTATGATGGATGAAGGGTGTGGTCAAATAAATGAAAAAAATGTTGGCTGATGCAATGAAAGCAAGGAGTGAACGATGATGCGGTCCCAGTGTCCAAACGGCATATGACTTATTGTTGTGTTAGGAAAGGCCAGCTGCCATCAGGGGCCGGATCCGCGTCGGCTTCAACCCTGGGCCCCGCGTCGGCTTCAACTCTGGACATTGCCACAGCAGGAGATGGATGTCAGCTTCTATATTTCTAGACTTGCACACAGGGCATCTAGGGTGTTGATATAAATAACCAAATTATGGCCACTTTCGAATCACTGCTGGTGTTAGGACCACCCCAACTCTAATTCTTCGAAGCGCCACCTCCTCGGCACGGGTTAGACAGCGAAGGAGGCTGATTGTACACGCAGGTATAAGAGCACGTATACGGCGCCGGAGGTGCTTCTTTCTTGTTAAAAGCAGCTTATCATTGTCGAATTTTATGATCTTTGACGATGTCGAGGTTGAGATTAAAAGGCGGGTCGCAGATTCCGCACGGCTTTGAGCACGTAAAAGGTCACGCGGAGTCTATTCAATACAAATTGGATTTGTTATGCGAGCTGCTAGACTGTGTGTGTTTTGACAGATTTCCGGGCTACTACTAACGCGTCTAAGTAGCTTTATCACCTGGAGGGCATCAGTACTTTTGACAATACGAGCCGTGGGAAGCATGGGAATGGCGGCCACAAAGCGAAGCACCTCTTTCAATGCAAGCAGGTCTGCACAAAAAGAACATGGAGGTTCCGGTAATATAAATATTGATGTCTTGCTCATTGAAGACTTGCTAGGACAGTAAACTGCTGTTATCACTTCGCAGGCTTGGATGCTTGCGTCGACGTAAATTATAATAAAACCATGTGGCAAGCGTGTGTCTTGTTCCTTAACTCGGTCGCGAAGTGACGACGCCGTTTCCTGTATTCTCGGTCGTCGTAAATCAGTTGGCTTGTTATCGGTCCGCTGTACAAAACGCCATGATGAACTGGCAGTGGCGGCGGTAGCAGTGAATGTGTCGAAACGTAAGCCCTCAGAGCGTGCGTCGCGTGAGAGCGCGTGGCCTTAAGCCCGCGTGCATCACGTCGTTGCTGCACCAGTTCATCTATTGCGTTTAGTTGTGCATTTTCTTGGCGCCTCACAATTGGTGTAATGCGAGGAAGGCAGGTGATGGCCCTCATTGCCTTTCGATTTATAGCCCCAATTCGATCCCATTGTGTCCTTGTCAAATGCTGAAATTGGGCTTGATATACAAGGCGCAACTGGATTCCAAGGGAAGGAAAGCGTAGCAGGGGGCGGCAGAAAGTTAGGTGCGCGGATGAGATTAAGAAGTTCGCAGGGGTCAAATGGATGCAGCTAGTACAGAACCGGGTTAAGTGGAGAAATATGGGAGAGGCCTTCGCCCTGCAGTGGGTATAATCGGGCTGATGATGATGATGATGATACAAGGCGCGGTTGCACAACTGCCCGCACCAACAGTCTTGCAACATTTGAGCGAGTGCCGCCCGTTTTTGGCGCAAAGCATCTAATCAGACCCAGAGCCTGATTAGCGCCAGATGGCCATGAAGTTCCAGTTCCTGACTCATGAATTGTTAAGCTGAATATTTTTGCTGTTGAACTTTCCTGAAGTCGGGTTCCGGATAGATGTAGACGAAAAGGTGTTGCCGATAGTTTACGGCAACTGATATGAATCTTGTTTTACTGGCGGAAAGTTCAAGTCCAATGGAAGATGCATACTTACACATAATATCCAAAGCTGATTGCAGGGCAGAGGATTCAGTCGGTAGGCCGTTGTGTGTGTTTCACACCATGATGCCATTAGCGTATATTAAGAATTTAACCTCAGAAATTTCCTGTAACAACAATTCAAGGGAGATAAACACAATAATAAATACTGTTGGGGACAACAGAGTTTTCTGGGGTATGCCGCGAAGAGGTACAAATAATCCTATGGCCTCGCCACTGAGGCGTATTGCATATCGTGTACATTCTAGGAAAGATTTTACAAAATTGCATACTCTAAGTGGTAAATAAAGCATGTCAATTGAATCCAGAATGGCAGAATGACTGATGTTATTATAAGCCTTTTCTAAATCTATGGTGAGGACGGTGGGTACATTGTGGCTGCGGGTGGATGATAAACTGAGGACGCCATGACAGCCAATCAATCTTCTGTACTTATAGATGGTCGAAAGTCAATTTGGGCCGGGTGGTAGAAACCGTGATGTTCAAGCCACCACGAGATTCGTGTGGCGAGCATTTTTTCTGCAGGCTTGCAAATTATTGGCGTTCAGGAAATAGGTCGAAAGTTGCTTAGGTTTGTTGGCGCTTTCACCGGCTTTGGAATAGGGATCACAATAGCCGATTTCCAGCTGTTTGGTGCATCGCCGTCTAGCCATACCTTCTTAATGTTGTCAAGGAGTCAGGAAGTGCCTCACCACTGAGATTATTGGAAACCTCGTACGTAATGGAGTTCGGATCGGGCGCTGCCTTTCGGTTGGCTTCATCTGTAGCTGCAATCAATTCGGGCATGAAGAATGGGCTCGTATTCCCTCGATGTCGGCAGCAGATGTCAGCTTATCGACATGCTCTGGCATGCGCCACAAGCAAGTTCTTGTAATTGGTGCATGCAACACCCCCGTCGTACTTCGGGAAAAATGTTTGCGCGCTGCTTCTTTTGCGAAATCATTCGGATACAAGTTTGCTGCAAAGCATGCTGTGGCCGCTGCATCAGGACGACGACAACTTCGCCCCATGGCATAGAAAGTTCGCCAGAGATAAGCATTCGATGAATGTGTGGAGAACTGCTCGCACCAAAAATGCTATTGTCGTCGTGAGAGGTCAAGCTCATACCTTCGAGCCTTAGCAATAATGTAATTAAGTTTTGTATGTGCTTGCGCAGAAGTTTGTTCTCCAGTTGCAGTCAATTCCGTTTGTCAACGAGCAGCCCAGAAGTTGAGCAGAGGCACATCCGGTGTTGGTCGACCAACCTCCACCCAAGTAATGGTTGTAGCCTCATTTAGTGCGCTTTTTATGCAGTCTAAAAGCGATGGTGTCGACTCTACGGAGTAGTTTCGAAGAATGGCGCGGAAATTGTCTCAGTGGACAACTGAACACTTGCGGTGTAATCGTCGGGCATTTGATGGATAGAGGCCGATGACGATAGAATGGTGGTCACTCCCCCAGGAGTTAGGCTCTAAGTGCCACAAGGAGTGCCGGGTCCTGACCATCACGTATGATATAGAGCATATGTTCAACTCCTAGTATGAAGCATAGTCCTCGTTGGTATATGTGGATGGTTCAATAGAATAAACGCATCCGTAAAGCCGTCCTGCACTCGCCTGCCGCGAGGACCTGAGGTGGGGTATTCCCAGTCCGGGTGAGGTGCATTGAAGTCACCACCAACTAAAACTGGACGTCCCGGGTATTGTTGCCTAGCATTCAGTAACCATACCATTATTTTGCGGGAGGGAGCGCCACCGCCAGGTCTGAGATAGACTGACACAACTACAACAGTCGCCTTACTAAATTTGATTGCCATTACAACTACTTCCTGATATGGAGTACACCAGTTTTCCAGAGCAAGACGGACCTGAGGAAACCGTGTGTCAACATACACAGCCACCTTTGCCGGAGGAGTATCCGTGTGCACACGTAGTTCACTCATGGAAGGAGACACGTATCCACTGAAACCAGGAGTGGGTGGTAACGTGTTGGTCTCCTGCAGTAGCAGGGCCCATACATGAATCTTGTTTATGCGAAAACAGGATTTGATCTTTCCGACATTTGTGGAGAGCCTACTATAGTTCTATTGATGCACACCGCGATATCTTGTAGTTGCCATCTGGATTATGAGTCCAGATGTCGCAAAAGCACAGATATCAGGTTTGGTAAAAGATTGACCATAATCCTCAGTAAGGATGAAGAAGAGCTATCAGGCATTGCGGCAGAAGATTTGGGAATCAGTGAACGGCACGGGAGTATGGGACATAAACGTTGGCAAGGCAGCATTGATATGCTCGCCTACGACGGGCAAGCAGTTTGTGAGGTTTGCGGAGCTTACAGACCTACGCTAAAAGCCTTTCAATTTTATCGTCAACTGCCGACACATCGTCATGCGGAGGTTCCGGCAGGTCCTTCACGTTTGTACTCTGTGACGACGGTGTGCACTCACATTAGCGCTGTAAGCATGTGGCGGCCTAGAGATTGGTGGTGGCTCTGTCTCTGATAGCTGTGGCCCTTCATAGTCATCCAACTAAGAGCCTCAGATCTGTTGAATGTGTGAATTGGTGGGGCAGTAACATGTTGAGACCATTGCCTCTGTATCCCACCACGGACCTTTTGAGTTGCTTTCTGTTTTGTTGGGCAAGGTGGAGAGGTGATCTCATGGTCATTAGCTTTGCAAAGTCCGCACCGATAAGATACTGTTTCTTCTGACATAGCTTCATCTGGTGCTGTAAACATAGCATATGGCCAGGTCGGAAACAGCTATAACAGTAGACGACACTCGGTTTATATGGTCGAGGACTTAGAATGCAGCCATAATAGTATAAGCCAGTTGGAGAAGTCATGGCACTTACAAGGTGATGATGCAAGAACGCCTCATTCCCATGCGAAGAGCTTGAATGAAATGATGAGTAGAACAGTAGAGCTCACACTAAAGTGCAGCCTGGTCCTCGTCAACGTCTACGTTATAGACAATACAGCGTTGTAGATCGGAACCATCAACAAGATAAACCTGGAC
This sequence comes from Amblyomma maculatum, assembly GCF_055883805.1. Taxonomy (NCBI): domain Eukaryota; kingdom Metazoa; phylum Arthropoda; class Arachnida; order Ixodida; family Ixodidae; genus Amblyomma; species Amblyomma maculatum. The sequence continues at coordinate 112,384,447 of NC_139347.1, read as the reverse complement.
TGAAACCAAGACTTTGCTTGTTACTGAAATGCACTTCAGTGTTTGAAGACACTCAATATCAGCCAAACTCGGGAGCCACAAATCAATGGTATTCGACTTTTTCCTGGCCGTGAAACCATGGAAACCCTTGTTTCCAAGACATGCGTCTAGGTTCGCCTGAATAACTCTATTCGGTATCTCAGTAAGGCACTTGGTTGTCAGAGCCTTACTGGTCACTTTATAGGATGGAAATCCGGGTGTCGAAAATATCAGGTGATCAGTCGTTGTACAGGAACGCTTGCCTTATGAACTGTTGTTTGCGGAAGATGACTCCGGTGCAATGTCTTCTGAAGGACGCGTTTGAGCACCACGCTGTGCCGCCCGTCCAAATGATAGCGCTGAAAACATGTTCATTGGCGTGCTCGGCTGCTCACGCTCATTGGTGGGAACTCCATCACCAGGTGGAAGCTGGTTAGCCATTCCCTGCCTCCGCCCTGGGGTCAGATCACTCACGAGTTGATGTGCATTTTGAGATGGCAGGATATGTGCTGCAGCCGATGGACCAGGAGCAGGAACCAGGAGTTGGAACCCAGGCTCGGATATCAGTAATTGTGCGATTGGTAATGCCGTCGAGACAGGCGCCGCCGACGAAGGTACCTCCGCCAACGTGCCACTAACGGCACTAGGCCTAGTCCCGGAGCGCAGTTCAGCTGCAAGAATTATGTTATGAATTCCACACTACCAGAGGATACATGAGCTGTCGGAACTTCCTCGGACACTTAGAAGTCAATCTCTTCATGTAAGAGTCGTATATACGCGAAAGGTAAGGTTTGCACTCAAGCGAAGCGCAGCCACCTCAGCAAGGGTACATCTTCCTTCTCCCTTCTTGACAGCTCTTACGTAGTCGCTAGTACCTTACGGTCCCTAACAAACGCAGATGCAGATCTCTGTGTACGAAACTTTGGGGTCATTGAGGAAGAAGACGTTCTCTGTGTCGGAACGCTACTTATACATCTCTGCAGTTTTGTTTTTTTTTTGTGTGGAATTTGCGCAATTGTGCAATGGGGCGAGGAGGCCGCCAACGTTACTAGACCAAACTCGCAGCTCCCCATACCGTCTAGGAGAGGAGAGTGTCCCAAGTGGCGGTCGCGAGAACTAGCGGCTCTGCAGTCAACTCTTGCTCCTTGCCGGGCGCGTCGTCTGCTACACGCGGCGCGAAAGCGTGGAGCGGCCAGCATACACGTAGCTTTTGCGTGCTTCCGTTGCACTGTACATGGCTGCAGTTTAATTATAACTACATTACGAACGCTTTGGCTTTGAAGTGACGCATTACCTTCGAGAATGCGTTTGTCTTATGCGAAATTCATTTGAATTATTACCGTGAAACAAGTGCGAGAACCGTCGGCTTGCTCACAAGCACGGTTTTTTGCGTTAGTCCCTGGGCTGTGTTTTGTGGCACGTTCTTTCAGGGCATAGATCTTTTCATGCAAACAAATGCAAACAGTGGGTTCGGCAGCACATCGATGGCTCCAGCTAACTCGCCTTTCGTCTTCTTGATGCAGTTCTTCTGCGTGTTGCTTGGCCTGGCTGGTGTTCCGCCTGGCCTGGCCGACACCGGCCCGGGAGGAATCCTGCCACTTAACCTGCACACTTGGCCTCCCGGAACGTACCCCATCGAGCCACTGCATGCGGGATTCGGCGCACTGCTGGACGGCTTCTCGACAAGATTTACCCGACCCGACCAACACCCATTCCCGTATCTGAAGATACGATTACCTCAACGTTATCAAGCGACGGGCATCACAGCTGACCAGGATATAAAGCCAATTCACCCGGAACTGCCTTTCAGTGGGTTCGGCAGCACATCGATGGCTCCAGCTAACTCGCCTTTCGTCTTCTTGATGCAGTTCTTCTGCGTGTTGCTTGGCCTGGCTGGTGTTCCGCCTGGCCTGGCCGACACCGGCCCGGGAGGAATCCTGCCACTTAACCTGTACACTTGGCCTCCCGGAACGTACCCCATCGAGCCACTGCATGCGGGATTCAGCGCACTGCTGGACGGCTTCTCGACAAGATTTACCCGACCCGACCAACACCCATTCCCGTATCTGAAGATACGATTACATCAACGTTATCAAGCAACGGGCGTCACAGCTGACCAGGATATAAAGCCAATTCACCCGGAACTGCCTTTCAGTGGGTTCGGCAGCACATCGATGGCTCCAGCTAACTCGCCTTTCGTCTTCTTGATGCAGGTATCTAACCGGCATTGCCTTTTTGCTAAAAAAACAAGTTTTAGAGGTATTGTTGTGCTGCCGAGCCCACGCTGTTTGCGCAAAGTTGTTTCTGACAGTGCTCGAGTGATTATGAACTTGCTCTTGCTTGCGGGAGACGTCGAGACGAACCCAGGGCCTTTTCACTCGAGCGACTCTTTTTCTCCTGAACTGGTCAAAGTATTACAAGATCTGCAGAGCGGGCAGTCAGAGATACTTGGCGAACTTAAAACCATAAATGCAAAACTATGTGACCATGATAAAACCTTCGAAGACCTGAAAACCAGACTAGAGAAAATTGAAACAGAGTTCATGTCTCTACCGTCCTTGAAGTCAGAGTTGAGCGATATGCAGTAGGCAACAAATGAGTGCGTGGCCCAGGTATCTGCCCTGTCCGCCCGCGTTGTAGATGCTGAAAATAGGTCCCGCCGCAACAATCTAGTATTTTACGGTTTGACGGATAGCCCAAATGAATCTTGGTCAGTAAGCGAGAAGCTAATCATTGACCACTGTCATCAGTTTCTTGACGTTGACTTGCAGTCACGTGATATTGAACGTGCTCACAGATTGGGTACTTACTCAAATGGCAAACGCAGGCCGATCATTGTCAAGTTTGTCCATTACAAGGACAAAGATCAGGCATTTTCTTTGTGCAAAAATTTTAAGGGAACGAATTACAGTGTCAGTGAAGACTTCTCGCATGAAACGCGTCTTGCACGGAAAAAGCTGTATCAGTTTGCAAAGGATCACGACTATAAAATTAAACTACGACAAGACAAACTGATCGCGAACAGCATGACATTCATTTATGATCATATCGCACAAAAAGTGGTTGAAAAATCATAGCGCGAAGTGCAAGTACAATGCAAATTTCCCAATGTTAGTCATTCCCCGATAAATTTTTTGTACACTAATATCCGCAGTATTATACCAAAACGTGATGAAATTTGCAGCCTCATATCTTCTTCTTCTTGTGATTTGCTGCTTCTTACAGAAACATGGCTTAATTCATCAATAACTGACCTCGAGATTTTGCCTTCATTCCCTCATTTCGACATTTTTCGCAAAGATAGATCTGGAAATACACGGGGCGGCGGTGTTCTTATCGCAACTAACCCATCATTGCGCAGCACACCGGTCAGTGTTCCTACCCCCCCAGAAATGGTTTGGATTTGTTGTAATGCTACCTTTCCGTGCCTGCTAATTGGTGTTTGTTACCGCCCTCCATCTAATGACGACTCCTTTATATCTTTATTTCATGACTCACTGCAAGCGTTAACGACTATGTATCATAATACCCCCGTCGTTATTTTTGGTGATTTTAATTATCCTTCCATAAACTGGATCAATCCCGTTTCTACCATGTCAAAGTGCAACAGTGAAAGTGAATTCGTGAACACATGCATGGCTTTCGGTCTAACGCAGCTTGTCAATGAGCCCACTCGTATTACACAGCACTCGTCTAATATTCTTGACCTAATTTTAACAACACATGCCGATATCTGTTCTTCGCTTACTTTTCTTCCCTCCCCTAGCGATCACGCTGTAATCAATGGCTCGCTGCACTGCAGCTTGGTCAGGAACAAAAAAACTAAGAAAAACCTAACACTATATGATAAAGGTGACTACACAAGAATGAATTCTGAGCTACAATCTTTTTGCGACACTTTTGCAGCCACTTATCAAGAGAGGCCTGTTGACGTTAACTGGCAACTTTTTAAAAACGAAATGCTCCGTCTAATCGCAAAGTACATCACCACTAATAACAGAGAGCGCCCAGTCGCCATGGTTCAACTCGGCACTAAAACGTTTAAACAATAAGAAAAAAAGACTTTTCCGATCTGCTAAGCGTTCGAGCAATGCCTCTGCATGGGATAAGTATTTCTGCGCCGCTAAAGAGTATAAAAGTCAATTACACTCCTCTAAACAAAATTTTTTCAATAACACTCTGCCATCTATGTTGCGTAGTGACCCCAAAAGGTTTTGGAACGCAATCAGTCCTTCCGTCTCAACCAACATTTCTTTGCTTCGTAGTGACGGCAGCAATGCACAATATCACGAAGTCGCTGACATGCTGAATAACACTTTTTGTGTTGTTTTCACTAAAGAGACTTCTGTCGACCTCCCTTCGCCACCAGAACATGCTCATCCACAAATGTATCCTCTAACTATTGTCCCGAACGGAATTTCTAATATCATTGATAAACTAAAGAATTCATCCTCGGCGGGAACCGACGGCATTAATGCTAAGCTGCTTAAGAACACTAAACATGTCAGTAGCCTTGTTTTATCCCTCATTTTTCAGCAGTCGCTAAGCACTGGTACCATTCCCATGGACTGGAGGATCGGGAAGGTCGTTCCTCTCTTCAAGAAAGGTAATCGCTCGTCACCCAGCAACTACAGACCAATATCCCTCACCAGTGTTTGCTCAAAAATTATGGAACATGTTATTTATTCCCAGGTTGCAACATTCCTTTCATCCGTTGGCTATTTCCATCCTAATCAACACGGCTTCCGTCAAGGCTATTCTTGTGAATCTCAGCTTGCTCTTTTCCTTCATGATATTCACACGAACCTCGACCTTAACATACCCACAGACTCCTTTTTTTTATATTTCGAAAAAGCCTTCGATAAAGTCCCACATCGCCATTTGCTGCTTAAACTACCCTTAATTTAGACCCTTGTGTACTGAATTGGATCCATATTTTCTAACAAATCGTCTCCAGTTTGTTGTCGCCAACTCCCATTCATCTACCCTTTCCGAAGTCCGGTCAGGCATTCCTCAAGGTACTGTACTTGGCCCTTTACTTTTCCTAATTTATATTAATGACCTGCCAAATTGCATAACATCTAACATACGGCTGTTTGCTGATGACTGTGTAATATACCGCACCATAAATAACCAATCTGACATCGCTATCCTACAGAATGATCTGCTTAACGTGCAAGAATGGTGCGACACCTGGCTTATGAAATTAAATGTTAATAAAACGTTTCATGTCTCTTTCCACCGTCGGCGTAACTACTTACCTTCTACCTATCATCTTTACGATTTTCCTATAACTCAAACTGACACTATCAAATATCTAGGCATTCATATCTCCAGTGACCTATCCTGGTCCAGTCACATTTCTCATATAACCAACTCCGCTTGTCGCGTTCTTGGCCACTTACGCCGCAACATTTCATTAGCTCCCTCTTCTGTCAAACTAATTGTTTACACTTCGCTTGTCAGACCCAAACTTGAGCACGCTCAAGCTATATTCGATCCTCACCAAACTAATCTGATCAATTTACTGGAATCTACTCAAAATCGAGCTTCACGTTTCATTCTTTCAGATTACTCCTATCGCACCAGTGTTACCGTACTAAAATCCAAACTTGAACTTCACAATCTAGCTTTACGCAGGAAACTATAGCTCGCCTTTCTCTTTATCATAAGTTTTATCACAGCTTGCCAACTAACAACGTGTTCATCCGTCCAGCCCATTGGTCATCTCGTCATCTCCACTCGAATGCCGTCTACCCCCAGCGCGCCCATACGATAACATTCCAAAAGTCATTTTTTCTCCGCACCGGCCTGGATTGGAACGACCTTCCCGACCACATCGCCTCACTAACCGACATTCATCATTTCAAGACTGCCATCGAAAGACATTTTTTATTGTAACCGCCGTACTTCAAGCCCACCCCTCATGTAATACCCCTTAAATGGGGCCTTTGAGGATTGAATAAATAAAATAAAATAAATAAAATGTCAACTTTTCAGTGCATAGGAGCATTCTAACCTTAAAAGGTAACGCAGAGGGTATCACGTACGTTTACTACTGTGCTGAGCAGATTGCCTCAATTACACGCAGAAATCTGCTAGCCTAGGCAGCATGTTCATGCGTGAAACGGTATCGTGAACACAGATTACGCATAAACGGCCTGTGTCGTCGCCTAATTAGCAGCGATTTTCTTAAAGTCTATCTTTCGAGGTATGACGTGGACCATAGCCCCGCATCGGCACTCTCGCACCCCCGTATATTGCAATGTAAAAAAAAATTATTCCTTAGTCATCTGAAACAACCTCAGGTGTGAAGAGTTATTTAATCAGTTTACTAAAAGAGGAATCAGTGAGAACAGGCGTGTGCGCTGCGAAAAGAAACGACTGAACAAGCGCATTCAAAAAACTTATATTACGAGTAATCAAGTCGCACCCTTGAGAGATTCCCCACCTCTTTAAACACAAACAGAAAATAAAAACAACACAATTTCACTGCTTGTAGGGGAAGTAAATGTAATTCCAAACTAGCTATAGCACGCGATTGTAGATTAAGAACACGATATTCAAGGTATCTACAACGTAGGAAAGGGCATTAGAAGTGAATTGCATGAACCTCATTGTTATTTATTAGCGCAAAAAAATTGCAATATTGTCAACAACACTAATTCCAAATGCTAATGAAATGCTGCAAAACAACCAGGACTTGAGGTTATTTTATTTTTTTATTTTATTTAAGAACATACTGCCAGCCTGAGTGTCAGGCTTTAGGCAGGAGCAGGCATACAATGCTTTGCAACACATAAAATTTACACAATGCATACATAGCGTCCATACACGGAGCCGTAACTACTCGTCATAAATACAAGTCAACGTTAGACGAGCAAGCGACGCCACGATGTGAATACAATACAACAAATGTGACAATTTATTCAGGACAGCGCATGACAGAATGAAGATACACTTGTGCATTGGACAACATCAGCAGGTAAGGTATTCCACTGGCGAGTCATTCGAGGAAAGAATGATTCTTTAAAAATGTTGGTTTTAGAGGAGTATTCTCTAACTTTTTTAGGGTGATAGGAACGTGTTGTGCGTGGGTTAGCGGTTTCAATATAAAGCGTTTTATCAATTCTTATTTCGTCATGATAAAGCAAGTAAAAAATCTTCATTCTTTCCCGGTTACGTCTTTATGCTAAGCTTTCCAGGTTGACATCTAGTAAGAGTTTGGTTGGAGATGTGCGCCAGTTATATGGGTTATAAATGAATCTTACTGATTTACGTTGTACGCTTTCAAGTTTGATGATGTTGGTTTGTGTGTAGGGGTCCCAAAAAGCGGCAGCGTATTCCAGTATCGGTCTGATGTACGTTTTGTAAGCCAAGAGTTTTATGTCGCTTGTTGATTTTCCCAGTGTTCTTCTCAGATAACCGAGCCCTTTCATTGCCTTTTTTTTAACGTATCCTACGTGTTGGTTCCATCTGAGATCGCTTGTGATTATTAATCCAAGATATTTAAAACTTGATACTGTAGCTAAGGCATGGTTTCCAAGACAATATGTAAAGTGCAATGGCTGTTTTTTACGAGTGATTGTCATAGCGACTGTTTTTTTTGTTATTTATAGCCATTTGCGACGTAGAGCACCATTCTTGTATTTTGGCCAGAGATGTGTTTAGGTTTACGTGATCTTCAAAACTACGGATTTCATGGTAAATCACGCAGTCATCTGCGAAAAGTTTGATTTTCACTGGGATTTCACAAGCGATGTCGTTAATAAAAATCAAGAAGAATGGTCCTAGAACCGATCCCTGAGGGATTCGTGACTCAATTAAAACAGGTCTGGAGGACACATTACCAACCTTAACACTCTGATGACGAAAGGACAGATAAACTTCTATCCATGCAAGCAAGGTATCATTTTTTAGTAAAGATTTTAACTTCAACAGTAGTTTACTATGAGATACGCGATCGAAGGCTTTTTCGAAGTCTACAAAAATAATGTTAATCTGATTATGATTATCTATGGCTGCGGCGAGGTCGTGAATTGTTTCAAGTAGCTGAGTTACAGTAGATAGCCCTTTACGAAGACCGTGCTGACGCTTATCAATTATGTTATGATTGTTAGGAAAAACAGAGATGTGTTTGGCAATGATATGCTCCAGGGTTTTAGCACAAGCGCACAGCAGTGAAATAGGCCTAAAAAATGTGGGTAGCAGCTGGTTAGAAGTTTTTGGAATAGGGGTGATTTGGGCATACTTCGTCAACTGGGAGTTAGGCGCATGTCAAATATTTGTTAAATATGGGAGTCAGGTATTTCGTACACCATTCAGCATACCTGATAGAAAACAGTTCGGTATTCCATCTACACCAGACGACTTCTTAGCGTCTAAGTTCAGTAATAGCGAAAGTACACCTTCCTCTTTAGCGTATACATCACCAATTGCCGGGACTTCATCATAGAGGTTGAAATTGGGTCTTATGCCGTCATTACGTGTAAAAACAGAGTAAAAATAATCGTTAACGGCATTTGCAATTTCAGATTTGTTGGTTGTAACATTGTTCAAGCACATGCTTTGCAAGGATTTCCTTTTTGGTGCAATGTGGCGCCAAAACTTTCCTGGGGACGAAGACAGAAAATTTCTGAGACGCATTTTGATAATGAGCTGTAGCCTTCTTGATGCTATCTTTCAGCATTGAGCGCAGATCGCCCATTTTGATTGCGCTGGCCGCGGACGGGTGCCGCTTATGTTGCTTCCTTGCGTTTTTCAACTTTCGCCCAAGCCGAACGATTTCCTTATTATTCCAAGGTCTAGTATTGCGCACTATCTTTCGCTGAAAGGGCACGAAGTCGTTTATGCATTTCAGCACCAAATCCTTGAAAAAGCGCCATAGCAGGTCAACGGAACTCTGGTTTGAATTGCAAAGGGAAACAAACCCGGTAAATGAGCTATCCATTGCATCTAATATATCGACGTCACTTGCTCGAGAAAAGACAGGAACAACTCGTTCTTGCGTTTTTTTGTCGTGATAGGGTATTGACTTGCATTGAAAAGCATACTATTTTATAATCCGAAATGCCTTCAAAAATATGCATTTCCGGGTTTCGACGAAGAATTGCTTTGCCGACAAGAAACAAGTCCAGTACAGATGACAAGCTGCATTGAATCCGGGTTGGTTGCTTTACTAATTGAATCAAGTCATGAAATAAGATGAGATCAACCAGAGGTTCCGCGGTGGGAGACAGAGCGCTTGGAAAGTCGTCACTCCAGTCAACGGACGGCACGTTGAAATCGCCAGTAAGCAGTACGCTACATTAATGGCTTCAGTACGAACACAAAAATTCATTCAATTGCCTAAAAAACGCGTTATCGGTGCTTGGTGGTCGATAGAAGCCCCCAATCACTATGTTCATTTCTTCCAGGAATACCTTCATGATAACAGGTTCTACTTCGGCAATATCTGGTAATCTTGTCACTCGCAGTGACTCTTGAAATAAGAATGCTACGCCGCCACCGCGGCTGTCTCTGTCATTACGATATATGCTGTAACCAGGCGGGCTTATTTCAGAGTCGCTAATGCTAGGGTTTAACCAAGTTTCTGTGATTACCAGTATGTGTGGTTCATGGGCAATAATGATACTTTCCAAGTCGGCTGTTTTATTAATTACACTGCGGGCGTTAACGTTAAGGCATCGAAATGTTTTTGGTGTTTTGCTATTAGTTCATTCCGGCCGTTTCGGATCAGCTACAGGAATCCTGTGGTTGTGCATGCTGTCCCATTCAAAAACCTTGCCATTTATCTTAATCTTGTCATAAAGAAGCTTGACTTTGCTACCCGCCAGCCTTTGTTGAGCAGCACTGTCCCAGAGGTGCTTCTAATTTGTCTTGTTGCTAGTGAATAGTCTTCCGAGACAGAGATAGATTTTCCTTTTAGCTTGTAGCAGTTTTGCAAGACTTTTACTTTTTCGCGGTGGTCAATGAGCTTAAGTATTACAGGGCGCGATTTGTCCTCTTGTTTGCGTCCCATCCTATGGATGCGTTCAACTGAGGATACATGAACGCCTAATGTTCCCTGAAGAGTTTCTTCAACTATAGTTTTTGTAAGTGACTCTGTTGTTTCGTTCGTTTCCTCTTGGACACCAAATATGATAAGGTTATTGCGCCTTCCTCTGTTCTCTAAGTCCGTAAGCTTCTTTTGCATGTTCATGACGGTTTGTTCCAGACTATTGAACTTGATTCCCAGTTCCTTAACTTTTGTTGCTGACTCTTCTAACCCTTCCAGTTTTGTTTCAATTGCATTAAGTCTTTCCTGTATGGCTTTTTGACCGTTCAGAAGCTCAGTACGCAATTGCTCAGTTGTGGGACCGGGATTAGCTTCTACATTACCGCAAACCAACAGGTCGACAGGAGAACAAAGAACACAAGCAATAAGATATTTCAAGCACCGTGGGCAAGGCAGCAGCAACAAAACAAATTGTCATCTTTGTAGCATTCGGCAGGTAAAAGCTCACTAACCTGGACCACGAAGCAGACCGGGTTATTAAGCATGCTTCCAGCTATGCCGCTGCCTAGCCCAATGACGCTGGATGGCTTCGGGGGCTTAGTTATACCGCTCGTTGTGGTCACGTGAGGTGACGTCCCGTTGTACGGGTCCCAAGCTGGTCTGTAGTTGATTGCGATGCTCGAGGCTCAACATAGAAAAACACTGCAAGGTTACATGGAATTAAAAGGAATTTTTGGGAAATATTTAAGTAGGCAGCATAATCCTTTGTGTGCGTGCGTGCGTGCGTGCGTGCGTGCGTGCGTGCGTGTGTGTGTGTGTGTGTGTGTGTGTGTGTGTGTGTGTGTGTGTGTGTGTGTGTGTGTGTGTGTGTGTGTGTGTGTGTGTGTGTGTGTGTGTGTGTGTGTGTGTGTGTGTGTGTGTGTGTGTGTGTGTGTGTGTGTGTGTGTGTGTGTGTGTGTGTGTGTGTGTGTGTGTGTGTGTGTGTGTGTGTGTGTGTGTGTGTGTGTGTGTGTGTGTGTGTGTGTGTGTGTGTGTGTGTGTGTGTGTGTGTGTGTGTGTGTGTGTGTGTGTGTGTGTGTGTGTGTGTGTGTGTGTGTGTGTGTGTGTGTGTGTGTGTGTGTGTGTGTGTGTGTGTGTGTGTGTGTGTGTGTGTGTGTGTGTGTGTGTGTGTGTGTGTGTGTGTGTGTGTGTGTGTGTGTGTGTGTGTGTGTGTGTGTGTGTGTGTGTGTGTGTGTGTGTGTGTGTGTGTGTGTGTGTGTGTGTGTGTGTGTGTGTGTGTGTGTGTGTGTGTGTGTGTGTGTGTGTGTGTGTGTGTGTGTGTGTGTGTGTGTGTGTGTGTGTGTGTGTGTGTGTGTGTGTGTGTGTGTGTGTGTGTGTGTGTGTGTGTGTGTGTGTGTGTGTGTGTGTGTGTGTGTGTGTGTGTGTGTGTGTGTGTGTGTGTGTGTGTGTGTGTGTGTGTGTGTGTGTGTGTGTGTGTGTGTGTGTGTGTGTGTGTGTGTGTGTGTGTGTGTGTGTGTGTGTGTGTGTGTGTGTGTGTGTGTGTGTGTGTGTGTGTGTGTGTGTGTGTGTGTGTGTGTGTGTGTGTGTGTGTGTGTGTGTGTGTGTGTGTGTGTGTGTGTGTGTGTGTGTGTGTGTGTGTGTGTGTGTGTGTGTGTGTGTGTGTGTGTGTGTGTGTGGGTGGGTGGGTGGGTGGGTGGGTGGGTGGTTGGGTGGTTGGGTGGGTGGGGGTGTGTGTGTGTGTGTGTGTGTGTGTGTGTGTGTGTGTGTGTGTGTGTGTGTGTGTGTGTGTGTGGAAAATGAGCGTTAGCATTCCTAAATTCCTCTGACCATCCTTTTTTTGTACCATGTGATTTTCTATTCCTTCAAAACCAAAACATATATTTGCAGCGAATTCACTTCAATGCATGCATTAAGGAGCTCATGTGCTTGGTTGATAGCATATTTTGAGTTCATTCAGAAGCTTTTGTGCTTGCCCGCCTCACAAAAATGAGTTACGAAGCCGTTCGACATATCACACCTCAGTATAGGCAGGAGCTTGACGTACCAGCCATTGCAAGTCTGGAAGGCCTAGCTTTTTGATTCCAATCTAGATCATCGTCTGAGCTTTTTAGATGCTTATCTTTTAACAGCGAGAAACAGATTGAAGAACCATGAAGTAGCAATAAGCTACACTCCCACCCCTCCTAACTCCCTAATTACCCCCACAGCGGCCGAGAGTCATCCCTTCAATCAAATAATTAAAGGCTTAATTCATTCATTATCTTTTTCCTTTTTCTTGTCAGCTGCCGCAGCTCGCTGCGTTTTCTACGTCGCATGCTCAGTTATTTTGAAGATGTTTTATTTTGTGATCTACCGGCTTGTTGAATTGCTCTGCAGTTAAAATATGTCTTCCTCTCTTGGCATTAGCTCTGAGGTGGAAGCCCCGTGCTCAAATTTTGCTTCATTGACATGCTTCAGAAGAGAATTGGCGCTCAATTCGCATGGTATGAGAACTTTATGCCCAACATATCATTGCCGTGACAATTAACCGCTCAATGACAAAAGTCTGCTCAACAAGCAAAATTTCTCGCCCTAATGGCTCGTCTATTTCCTCGTCGCGAAAATACTCAAATTTCCTTCGAATGGCTGATACTGCGACGAACTCAAAATGATTCAAATCAAAATTTATTTGTGCAGCTCAGCTGTCTGATTTGCGCTATGTACACTGATAGGCTCTTGGAATCTTGCATTTTCTCTACTGGCATTGCTGTTGAAACACACGGGGCAGCGCGATTATTAGGGTGCTTCATCATCGTTATATATAATGCCTTTTGCGTTCTAAATATGTGTCAGTAGGAAAATAAAGAGCCTTGCTACATGAACTATCACGAGAGTACTTGAATATAGTTCCTTTTCTAAATGCAGATCAGAAATTGTTCACTGCGATGTAAGTTATATCTCTTATGTGCAGGGGTTGTGCCCATATTTTAATCTCAAGGAAGTCTGTTAGTGACACGAACAAATGACGGACTTCCAATTCGTTTCAATAGGGTTCGTTACCCACGATGCAAAGCATGCAGGCCAGCATAAAGAAGCCCTATGTTAAAAGAAATAGCGCAGAAAGCTTGTCTGCGAAAGGGCTCGGTAGCGCCTTTAACGCCGTCCATTCATTCCGCCAATTTTAGGTATCTTATAGCTGGCACGTAGCTGCGAAAGCGTACGGCTATTTGTTTTTGATTTTAGGGTAAATACACAGCATCTTGTCGGCGCACACCCTGCGTTTACAGTGCACGGCATAAAATTGGAGGCACACATGCCGGCAGCTTGGCTTCCTGTCACAAATTGAACTGAAACAGGAAAAGAAGGTCGATGCTAAATAAGAAGCAAAAATGACAGCACGCTTAAGGCTGCGCAATTAGCGGCTACGTCATATTTTTTTTTGCGAAATGACCTGGGGGGGAGGGGGCGCCTCACGATATTGCGTAATAACAAGCAATGAAACCGAAGAGCAGAACGTAACTAAAACGTTGGTTCTGGTGAGCAAGTCGACAATGCTGTCACAATTGTTTCACGGCATTAAATTTCGCATCACGCAAAAGCTTTCACTGAGGTAATATATGCCTTCGAAGCCAAAACTGTCATAATGTAGTCATAACTGCGATGCAGCCGTGTAGAGTGCAACGGCAGCATGTAAAAGCTACGTGTATGACCGGGAGCTCCATGCTTCCGCGCCGCGTGTAGCAGACGACGCACCCGGCAAGGAGCAAGAGTCAACTGCAGCACCGCTAGTTCACGCGACCGCCACCGGGGACACCTCTCCGGGAGCGTACAGAAGGTCATTACAGAGACAGAATCGGCTTGGAGCTGTGACATCCCGCGCCCTCGGAAGCAGTGACTCGAGGCTTATATCGGTCTCTTAGACAGAATCGGCTTGGAGCTGTGACATCCCGCGCCCTCGGAAGCAGTGACTCGAGGCTTATATCGGTCTCTTGCGCAGTCCGAACAGCGGAGGCGTCCGAAAACTCGTGAACGACGGAGGATATGTAGTGATCGACGTCAGCATAGTCACATTCCGTCGTAGGAAGGGGGAGACGTGAAAGACAGTCTGCATTGGCGTGTTTGCGGCCGCTCTTGTACGAAACAGTGATGTACTCCTGCAGACCAAGGGTCCAGCATGCCAGACGACTAGATGGATCACGAAAGTTGACGGGCGAACAAAGGTGCGATGGTTCGTCATAACCGTGACATGGCATCCATTAAGGTAGCATCAAAACCACTGAACAGCGAAAACTACAGCGAGGCACTCTTGCTCCGTAACAGTGTTGTTACGCTCAGGTTTGCTGATGGAACGGCTTGCATTCGCAATTATATGCTCGCCGGTCACCGAACGTTGCACAAGCACAGCACCAACACCAATCCCACCTGCATCAGTGCGGACTTCCGTCGGAGCGGAGGTGTTGAAGTGCCGTAGTACGGGATGTGACATAAGAAGACATTTTAGCTGGTGGAAAGACGCGTCACAATCTGAGGTCCAGTCGAAAGGGACGTCCTTTTGTAGAAGGGAGGCCAGAGGGTAAGCGATCGGCAAATCTTCGGCTGATTCGTCGAAAGTAGGAGCACAGCCCCAGAGTACTGCGGAGCTCCTTTTGAGTCTGGGGTCGTTAAAATGCTGCAACTGCTTCAGTCTTCTGTGGATCTGGCCGAACGCCATCGCAGCGACGAAATCTCCGAGTAGCAGCGCTTGACGCCCTCCAAAACAGCACTTTTTAGAATTCAGGACAAGGCAAGCCTTCTGCAGGCAATCTAAACAGTGGCTGAACATAACCAGTGGCGTGTTATGTTCAGTAAAGGACCGGCCTAAAATAACAACGTCGTCTAAAAAGCACGTGTAGATTTCACACTTGAGGTCACGCATTACTGTGTCCGTAAATCTTTGAATTGTGGCAGGCGCATTACATAGGCCGAAGGGCATCACATTGAATTCATATAAACCGTCTGGCGTAATAACCTCAGCTTTTTGTTGTCAGCAGGGTCCAGCGAAATCGACCAATACCCCGATCACAAATCAACCTTAAAGAAGTAAGATGCAGGGAAAAGGCAATCCAAGGCATCGTCGATGCGCGGGAGATGATACACATCCTTTTTATTGATGGAGGGGAGGCAGCGGTAGTCGATGTAGAACTTCCTTGTTCCGTACTTTTTTTTTTACCAATATCACGGGAGCATCCCAAGGACGGGAAGACTTCTGAATTACGCTCCTGTTCAACATGCATTTAACTTGTTCGGTGATCACCTTGCGCTCTGACACGTGGTACGGCTTTTGGCGGAACGGATGGGCAGATCCCGTGCCAATTCTCTGGCGTGCGTATGACAGCGGGAAACGTTGAGAGCCGTCAGATTGCGCGAAATTAAAGACGGGAACCTGCTGGGACAAGATGCTCTTAATCATTTGTAGTTGTGAAGTGTTCAACGATGCGCTGATCACCGGAAGAAGCTTCTTGTCAGCAGGTGAGTTAGTAGCGGGGTTATCAAGGCAAGGAGTAACGAGAGTCACATAATTTGGGAGAGCTGCGCAACATGAAGCTAGGTTAGAGCGAACTGGAATAACAACCGGTACCGGTGAACAATTTATGGTCCACCGTCCGGTACGGCCCTCTTTCACGCAAACCAAACAATGCAGCCCTAACACATTTTTTACGCACTGTAAATTAAGAGGCGCCACAGTAACCTCCAATGATTCAATTATAGCACGGGAACAGAACACCTGAACGCACACTGCAGTATGTGGCGGTACGACGACTTCATCACACACACACACAAAAACGTCTTCATAAACTGATGTCTCTTACAAAGGTTCACTCGGAAGAGAACCATTAACAGTTAGCGCTCCCGTTCGACAATCAACTGTAGCGTCGGACTTACGCAGGAAGTCAATTCCCAGGATCAGGTCGTGTATAGATCGAATCAATACTTCAAACCCTGCCGGAAATGCTGTGCCCCCAAAGAAACTTTCGCGCTGCATACCCCAACGGGATAGAATAACTATCCACTCACTCCATAAAAATTAGCAGTTTTGTCTTAAACAATGATACTTTTGTTCTTCAAAAGGTTCCTAAAATATAACCTCATTACCGAAACAGTTGCACCAGTGTCTACAAACGCCATCGCAGGCAAACTGTCAACAAGCATATTAACCTTGTTCTTTAACATGTATACAGACGGAGGAATAATAGGTAGCAGCGCACATTGTCCAGCGAGCTCACCTCAATTGGTCACGCTGGCTAGTTTTCCTGCAAGGTTGGTGGAGATCGGCTCCATTGTGACGGGGAACGGCACACACGAAATCACGGAGGCGGTGTCACAATACGGTCAGACGCTGCTGGAGAATCGCTGGGGAGGCCTTCGTTTTCAAAACGGCCCCTCCTGGATGGATGTTCTGACCGATAGCTGTCGATGTAGGGCTGGACGGTTCTTCGGTTCGATGCCGTCGGAGGATTCCTGAACTGCGCGCGCCGATTGCAGTAGCGGGAAATATGACCCGCGACACCACACCGGTAACACACGGCAATAGGCCGATCAAACTGCTGCGCTTCATTGGACTCATGCAAGGTTTGACGCGGCAAATATTTAAATGTAGTTTCCGCGTCGATGTAGCTTTCCCGCGGTAGCGCGCGGTCCAGTTGGAGTAAGACCGAGGGTATCTGCTCTGATAAGAGAATTGCCGGTAAATCTGGTAGGACCTTGGTCGCAGGGTGTCCAGGTCTTCCCGAAAGGCGAAGTCGGTGTTATTGGCTGGTGTGTACCTAGGCGTCGGTGGGCACGTACGTGCATGGGCTGGAAAAGCGTATGATTCATCCGCGAAGCCAGACGACCGGGCAAGCAGGTCAGGTCGTGAAATTTCGTTTCTAACGATCTCACGAATGGCGCACAGCAGACTTTCGAATAGCGATTCCTCGACGCTGGCCCCTAGTCCAAGCATCGGTGTAATGCGTCGTGTCTTGAGGGCCTCAATGTCCAGCAGCTTCGAATAACGTTTGTGACAGAACTCAAGTGGTCTTTGGCAATGAGAATGTTGTAGATGTATTCCGCTATAACCTTGAGCGGATGGCCTACCTTGTCTTCCTCGGTCATCCGACTGTCGACGGTCTTGCATAATTTCAGTACTGCTTCGATGTATGTGGTGAATGTCTCACCTGCTCTCTGAGCTCTCTGAGCAAGTGTCTGCTCGGCCTGCCTCTTTTTTGCAGTTATATCGCCAAAACATTCTTTTATACCTTCTACAAAGCCCTCCCAAGTGGTCAGAGAGTCTTCGTGGTTCTCGTATCACATTAATGCGGTCTGCGTCAAGAAGAATACCACATTCGCGAGCTTCGCCACCGAATCACAGCGGTTGAAGCGGCTCACACTTTTAAAATGAGTGAGCCACTCATCAACATCTTCCAGCCCTGTTAGACCGGCAAAAGAACGAAGCGCTCGAAACGGTACGGTTGCGTTTGAGGCAGTGGTTGGTGCATCGCTAGACGGGGACAGAATGCTTGATGTTGATGTTCGGGACTGCTCAGTTGTCTGCTGTATTCTCAGAGGAATGGGAAGAAGACCAGCGAGGCGACGGCTCCGGCGAGGGTCTTGCGGTTGAGGATGCGTCGTGAGGGTATTCGTGCCCAGCGCCTGCCACCAAGTTGTTATGACGGGGATTGACTTCGGAGCGCTGCACAGGTCGAGGAGGCAGAGAACGCAGCCGATCAACGGCTGCGAGTCCGGCACGGGCAATTCTCCACATCTTTCTCAAGGACTTTTTCCCTATCTTCTATGCTTCCTATTCGTAAGCATTGCTGCAATATCTATATTTTAAGGCGCGCGTTTTGCGATAAATATAGAAAAACGTTTCCTGCAATAGCATTTTCGTTATTCTTTAAGATCTGTTATCTCTGTGTAGCCTATGATTCCAGCATGAACCGCAAGCCACAGCACATGGCGGTGCATATATATTAACCGAGTGGTTAGAGCTGCTTTGGAAAAACAGAAGGCTGAACTTTGCGATTTTCGCCGCAAAGTAGTAGCAGGCAGGTGCTATATAACTGAATACAAACAAGGGTTCATTTTTCAGTGTTTTATGCATACATGCTAGAAGCCATTTGATGAAATATTTGGGAAAATCATTTGATTCGAATTGTATTTAAATGCATTCATGGCATGGATACAGAAACTTAATTTTGCTTCCGCCCGTACATTTATTCAGATTTCGTATTCAAATCCTCCGTTAATATATGGACACTCGGTTCACGAGAACAGTGCATGAGTCGTCATTACAGCGAATTGCTAAGAATGCAAAATATGGCAGGATTGAAGGGACACTAAAGACAGCCAAAGATGGTATGAAAATCTAATAAACTACATTTGGTGACACTGTCGCCGCATATCCGGCAGCAAAAAATAGAATAATTGCTGAGATATTGCGATAAGAAGTTGAGGTTTTTTCTTGTTCCCGCCGGTCGAATTCAAACTGTGCCCTCCGACTACGTAGTCGGAGTTGAGTGACGCACACTATGACGTAAGCGGAGACTCCGTGATAGCTAGCCAGCCGGCGCGGCCCGCGGCGTCGCATCCCTCAGGGGCCAACATGGCAACAGGGTACTCGCAATGACGGCCACAGCCGAAATAAAACGATGAAGATAGTAATTTACCGAGCGATGGGCCCATAAAGGAAGAAAAAAAAAAACATAGAGCGCTTGTAATGCACAATACTTTACATGTTTCTCAAGCTTTTGAGCTTGCACTGTGTATAAACAAACCGAGCCCTCGGTCATCGCAACGCTTCCTGACATGTTTACATACAAATAAGATTTATTTACCAGCAAAATAGTGTCCTCGCTGCTGCGCTTGTCAGTTTTGAAGCTTCGTCGCACTTTTTCCTTCAAGGTTTGTGCTACAGCTCCGTGTTCAGCGAAAATTACGTCCACGGTAGCAGAACATGACCAAAGTGCCGGCGCCACTACATTTGCCAGCGCTGTGAAATTCCACATGTTAAAATAGATCCAGTGCACAATATAGTGTGCATAGGCATCCAGAACATTAGTTGCAAGACGTGAGAGCAGGCAGCATACGCCGATGATCAAGAAGTTGTAATGTTTAGATCGGCATCAGAAACACTTTATTGTAAATGGGGCCATGACATAAAAACTAGAAATATTTCCCAGGTACCTGTGGCGCGGCGTAGCCGAGCGGTTAGCGCCGAACGTTATGGAGCAAGCAGTAGCGAGTTCGAGTCTTACAGCTACTAGCGTTTTTTTTTTTTTTACAAATCGATTTTTTTTACCTTTTGTAATGTATTTCTGGTGCTTCGTTGTTTTTAGTTTTTACCTGAGGCCCTTTTTTTCGCCGGGCGACGAGCGCAATATATCGACGCTCTCCTTGGTATGAGCGGCAAGTATGCCCCTTTTGTTTACAACGCCTGCAAATAGCACGTTGAAGGTCTTGTTGACGCAGTATATGTTGGCCAGATGTGCCATGATTTAGTGAACAATTGAATGATAATGCGTTTTTCCTTCGGTAGTTAGCATATGTATGCTTTTAGTGGCGTACGTAGCTGCAGTCAAGCGGTCAGGTCGCAGTCGAAGCGGCAGCGGCGGCGATATGTTGGCGCAGAAGTGTGAACGAAGGAGCGTGTCGGCGGTAGCGGATTTCGCTGCGTGCCTCCGAATGCTCAAATGGGAACCATCAAGGCGCATCTGCTGCTCCAAGCTTGTAATTCAGGCGCTGCAGGTTCAAACAAACTATCCGAGTGCGCACGAAATGCCTGAGCCGAAACATAACCAAAACTGAAGTGGGCGCCTGTGGCGCCTCCAAGTATATTTTTGTATTTGCCTTGCAACGTTTACGTTATCTTTTCGCAGTAGTTTACGTATGATAAAAGCATGTTATCATGTTTGAGAAAAAACGTACTACCGCATTCAAACATGCAATGTAATTCGCATTTGTCAGCCTCCAGGATTCCTAGCGCGTCACGTGATTTGTAGTTGCGAGCCTCGGCCGTTTGGCTGTGGTGGCGATACCTGTATTTCTGTTATTCTTCTTTACTACCTTATAACAGCTCTGTTTTCAGTAAGAGTGGTCTTTTTGTAATCAGGAACTGGTATTCCATCGATGCAAACCCACTTCCTTTCTCTCTTTAGTGTCCCTTTAAGGTGCGCTTATTTGCATGGTGGTAGCTTGTGAAGTTGGAATGATAATTGTTTGATATACAATCCTGTTCCCGCCGACTTTATGAAATATAGTTTGGCAGCAACTTTACGCGCCAAGTGGTCTATACATGAAGTGCAAAACACTGACAACGCCGCCTGTCGCCAAAGCCACAAAGCGTAGGCGGGCTCGGTCGGGCGCTGTTCAGGTCAGCGTCTATGTGCGCGCGTCGTATTTTCGTCTTTGGTCGTGGTTTAACTGATATAACACCCCTGTCAACATTAAGCATTGTCCGAGAACAATTGCTGCGCAGTTGGTTTTTCGAATACACATAAAAGCTTCCCAGGATGACGTTTTTGCAAGTTTCCAGTTATGCTTCACGAGAACGACGACGGCCGTGAATCGCGGCGTTCGACTCAGAAAGCAAGCAAACTCACCGAATGACATTTGTTCACGCTAATGTCATTTTTTCGACGCACAGCTACACGACCAAAGCTAATGTCATTTCTAAATTATGGTAACTGCGATTTATATGCGAATGTTGGTGCGCCTTCTATATGTTGCGAAGATGAGTGCGCTGTAAACGAAAGAAGTCTTTCAATTGATATTCATGTCTTGCATCCCTTGTAAACAACCTGTTTATTAGGACTACCAATTACGAAGTAAGCGGCACTGTCGGCGGCGTTTGTACACGAAAGGACACGGAAGGTGCGCACGTCTGCGCTTGACTGCGAAACACGTACGAGCTTCAACAACATACACTTTGCGCACGAAAGCAAGTGTCAAGAGCAACACGTAAAATAGGCAGTATCTAGTGTACTGTCCGACGGCGCTTTTATAGAACTTTCGAGGTGGCGAAAGAAATCCGCCATGTCGGCGACTCGGCGCCTACGGACCGCCGCAGCAGGAGCGACCTATTCCGCCCGCGTTGAGTGCGGTGGTTACGGGTTGGCTGGTAGCTATGGGTGGCAATTCTTTTTTTATGATGCTATGTGGCATATTTCACACAGATGACCAGCTGCAAAATTATAGGAGCCCAGTAACATTTAATGCAGGTGGCACTTTTGTAGTTTATTTTGGGTGTATCTTCTCACAGAGTATCTGGTGTAGAGATGAGATATTTCCTCGTTGATCGCATTCGGATGAGCAAACTCATTCGGTACCTAT
This sequence comes from Amblyomma maculatum, assembly GCF_055883805.1. NCBI lineage: Eukaryota > Metazoa > Arthropoda > Arachnida > Ixodida > Ixodidae > Amblyomma > Amblyomma maculatum. The sequence continues at coordinate 112,363,107 of NC_139347.1, read as the reverse complement.
TGTCGTTTTGATCGAAAGTCGTTGTATATATATTCTTGTAGCAGCAAACACAGCGAATGTCATTCGTTGGAAATGGCATTAAATTTACACTGTGGCAGGGCTGAGTGATAACTAGGCTTTCAGTGTTTTCTTCTTGTCATTGCACCTTCCGTGAACACTTCTCGTTTCAACTTGGTCGCCTCCGCTAGCTTTGAAAATACAATATGCATTATATTAGTGAAACGCTTAGCCACGCAATCTTAAGCTTGCATTAACATTGCACAGCACGCGGTTGCATTTTGCTTTTCGCCTTCACCTAAACGCGGGCGGCGCGGTCGGCTTCGGTCCCGATAACTCGATCCTCCTCAGTAGCCTGAGCCACTGTGGCGGGTTATTGAACAGACATTTTTTGAAACTTGCCATGCAATTACTTTGAAGACCAGAGCCATTGTTCCTGCTGTCTGGCAAGATTACGAAAACATAGCATGTCGCTGCACTTGCTATTCAGACTAAGGGCTCTAGAACTGATTATAAAGCGCACTGTAATTCTGCGGTTGGGTGCGAGGGTAATACGAATGAAATTAAGATGATACTACAATACTAAAATAGGATATAAAATTTAAATCTATTATACCCTTGGCTAACCTGTGATGCCGCGTTTCAGATAGTTCCACTGCTGATATCTCCCTCCCCCGTGAACGTTTCTACTCGCTCTGCCTTTTTAACGACGGAATACGTGAAGTCTATTTTGCGCAGGCAATGATAAAGCACAGGCATGAAACATCCGAACTCTTGCTACAGGAGCCCAATATGCGCTACTTTCTGATGCTCAGAATGCTGGTTTGCAAGCTCGCTGGCTTTTCCTGCGGTCGCACCGGTACAAAACCACTCGCAGTTTCGACGATGCTGCCTAGTTTACTGTAGCAATATATTGCATGTAAATGAAGCAAGCGTATCTCATTAAGCGAACAAAGAACATTGGTTCATAGGTCAAGGAATGAAAAAATTAGCGTGGCGTTGTAATCAAAGCGAGGAACTCAAAATGGAGCTCCACTTCGTACAGAACCTTGTTGACGCTCGTCTTCAGCAGACACTTGATGAATATGGATGCGATGTATTCCCAGACGGCCATGATATCGAACACATGTCCACTATACAGTGCGATCCCCTTACGCACGCTGTCACTGTTGAAGTGCTCGCGAGACGCGCACAAACGGCAGATCGCACGCGCGCAACACGGCCACGCTTGCCGCATGGGGCCCGCCTCGGGCTCCGACGGTCGCCGCTACGCGGCTTTTCGTGACGCCCCTATAGGCGCTGAGCATGGCGTATATGCGTTTATCTGTACTGCTTGATAGGGATGAACTAGATGATGTCTGCATGAACTGTTCAAACAAATAGTGACATCAGTACTGAGTGGGTCGAGAGCGTCTGAATTTAGCGCTCTATTTTGCCCAAGTTGCCGGGGCGTTTGACTACAGCCATTCAGCTACTACGCGTAAAAGTGAGAAGGCTGGTACAGAAAATGACCTGTGCACGCAATAAACTACTAGATATCACCCCATGTAACAATGCATATTGCTGCATTATTAGGCGAGGTATTTCGTCCTTCTCAGTCGATGACGTTGTAGTAAATTCTTGTTTTCGGCGTATTTCATTGCAATTTTGGGAAGTCTTTATTGATTTGCACTGACACAAGCTTTTTCATGTTAGTGGTGTTTTCTGGTTTGTAAACTTGGTATTTATCGAATATAATCATCAGCAGCATTTAAGGGTGGTATTTGTGATCGTTGTTGTTAAGGCTTTTTTCTCATGAAACTTCAGCACGTTGAAACTATTGCCTTCTACAGCGCACCGCCGAATATCAGGTGACTGATAAACCACAATGAAAAGGCCACGCATTTATAGATTTGGCCTACCTCCTAAAAGATTTGTAACAAAAATAAGGCAAAAGTTTATCTCGATCTGCGACAAAATGAATGGATTGACAATATGTGTTGGATGGATGTGTGACATGCTAGTTTAGCAAAGAGCCCGCATCCGAGTGTATCATTATTTTATTTCCTTGTTTAGATCTGCTGTTATCTCTGAGCAGCCATTTTATTCCACCGTGAACCAATAGGCCATAATACACTGCCGCACGTTTAGAACTGTGTATGGAGCTGTATTGAACAAATAGGTTATTCAGCTGCATGAGTTTTGCTGAGAAATAGAGCAGCAAGATGTCATATAAATACAAATAAATAAAACAGGAAGGAAAATACCCGAGCTAGCCACGGTGTCTCTATACGACACTCGAACACGTCATTCACGGCTTGTGGAATGAATGAGACGAGTGGACCCCAAGAGGAAACAAACGGGAACAGTGGCAGGGCGAAGAAGCAGAGCGAAGCAGCTGATTATTAGCATAGTAAGATTAACAATATAGTTTTGTATGAGATCGTGACCCACTTCAAGAATTTCAGCTATTGCTGTACTCGCAAAAATTGTTTAAACCTGAACAGCAGTCAATAGCGAATAGCGCGGTCTCAGCTAGGATGAGGGAAGGGGGGCGTGGAAGGTGAAAGTGTACACCACGCACGAAGTTTAGCCATTGACCGAAGAGTCCCGCAAATTCCACCTCCAGCACTTTCTTTCCAATAGACACCTTTCCTTGTACACCTCAAGTCTCCTCCGTGCGAAGCGCAAATCTTTCTTTTTCTTTTTTTTTTTTTTTGAGTTGCCATCTGTCTATGCCATTCGAAGTTGTGTATTCTTGTTTTTGCAAGAGAGAGCAAGGCTTTATGATATATCGGTCCGGGTGGTTCTTAGCGCGGGCTGCTTTTTATTCGCCTATTTGCACTCCCCCACCACGCGTTCTCTCTTGCGTTGGTGGTTTACCCACATTATGTGCGCGGCATGGAGATTCCTTGTCAAAACTCACCAGTGGGTTGAGATTCATGCGTTTGCTAGGCAGTGCTAGCTGCTGCCGAACAAAAATCCGGTTTCTTTGTCCGTGCTTGTGGGGCTAGCGAGAAAGCGAAATGTACTTGCGTGCTGAAGCACGGGGGGCGGGGGGGCTCTTTTCCCCCTGAGCACTTTACATTTGAACTGCCTTTCAACAGGAAAAATGGCGTTCGTGTCGTGTCTCTCGCTGACTGCCCATTTTGTGATTCAACAGGTAAATAGATTTCATCGTTTGGGTTAACGCACGCGTTTCCGTGTCATCGCTGCATCTTCCAGCAAGGTTCACAGTCGCACGATTCAACTTAAAATATTTGAAGCTATTCGTTGACTGCGGAAATGAAACGCCACATCTGACGTGTTGTAGGAGCCTGCGCACCTGTGAATTCTTTGCCTGGAAGACCATATTTGTGACTAGCCCCATTCTTTCATCTCATGATGGGCTCAGAAAATACTGTAGTATATGTGACGCTCTCCAGTTTCTTTTCGGCAGGAATAGACAATGATAATACTGGAGCGAGTTCGTGAAAACTCTTAGAGCATTTTCAAGCCAGACATCGTGCGCGAAGCAACGCTAACGAATGATGAGAATTTCAAATTTTCGTCTTTGACAAAACTGCGCTCGAGAACATGGACCTCATTTGTCGAATCGTCTGTCGTCTTATGCGTTAGGAAGCACGTCAGTCATCAACCGTTCGTTCATTTGAAATAAGGAGCGCTTGCTATTGCATTTGCAGCAGGCCAGTTAAGACTAGTTCATATGATTACTGCATAGTATATTTCATCATAAGTGGTGGCATTGGAGCGAACTATTTCAGAGTTGTTGGCACCTCTTCGTTCTTCCTGCTTCAGCCGCTGCACTCGCTCCCCAGACAGCATTGGCCGACTGCCGACCTATGGCCGGTCATCGGCAGCTGGTCGGCAGCCGACCTGCCGGCATTCGGTGCTCGGTCGAATGACGGCCCATGGTTGGCCATGTACCAGGTAGGACGGAAGTCGGTCATCAACCAAGGCCCAAGCTCAGGCACCCGACTGAACGCCGACCAATTCGGCCACGGTAGCTCGGTCAATGGGTGGCCCATGGCCGGCCATGTATTAGGTAGGGCAGAAGTCGGCCAGCATCCATGGCCCGAGCTTGTAACCCCGACTGAACGCCGACCTGTTTGCCACGGTAGCTCGGTCAATGGGTGGCCCATGGCCGGCCATGTATTAGGTAGGGCAGAAGTCGGCCAGCATCCATGGCCCGAGCTTGTAACCCCGACTGAACGCCGACCTGTTTGGCAACGGTTGCTTGGGCATTTGGCTGCCCACAGTCGGCCGCGTGCCATGTTGGCCAGGAAGCCGGCTAGCACTCACGACCCAATATGCCTGTAGTGGACGCCGATTACCTCCCTGGATCTACATAACATCTTGTACAAATCCAGTTGTCAGTGAGAACGCACATACAAAACAAAACCGCGTGGTCGTAGCACGATCATGTGACATTAAATTAGTGATTAGAAGACAGCTTTTTCATTGCCGAGAAAGAAAACGTTGCCGCAAGTTGATCGAATAAATGACTGTTTTCTGCGCGCAGGAACTAAGCGCAGCATCGTATGTTTACCTGGGGAAAGGACCGAATACGATGTGTGCACTTTCTAGATGCAATCCCTGAAAAATGAAAAGTCGGAAGACTGTCGAGTTTGCCATTTTAGTTTCACACGGTGGTAAAAAAAAGAAAAAATGGCAGCTTTTCGCATAGACTGCGAGCATGGCAAGCCCCCCTATTGCAGCAGTACAGAAAATGTTGCGGATTCCGTACGTTTTTCGCATCACACTTACAGAAAACAAGCGGATTTCATACGTTCGTTACGGAAGTCCTTGCGGAAATTACGGATTTCATGCTGCGGATGCGGATGGTCGTGTGCGGAGAGCATATAGACGTCATGCGATTGATACGGATGTTCTAATAGAGTGTACGGAGCATGTACGGCGATTGCGGACGGATGTGTGCGGAGCATACGGATTCCTCACTGACATGATGCGGTAACTACGGAGTGCGTACGGTTGATGCGGATACTCCGTTCCGCGTAAGCGGAAGCCTCGCTGTACAGGCCGGCAAATGCGGAAGAAACGGACTTCACCACAGCTACTCGCTTGAGCCACGTGTCCCGAACGCAGTCGTTGCAAATAATTAATGAGGCTGTTTCGTTCACTTTTTATACATTTATTGAGAGAATCATACGTATATGTATAAGCCATGTAAAGACTAGCTATGGCTCGCGGTGACAATTAAGACGCACCAAAAAATGGCTCGCGCGGCGGTAATAGCAGTTGCAGACGCACTGCAGTCGATCGGTAGCATGAACGATCGCCACGCCTTGGCCGCTATCACATTGCATGTTATCAGCGTTCATTGAACGCACGGATATGTACCGAAAACAACCGCGAACTTCGGAAGAAAACAATAGCACGGTACTATTCATTCTTCTCCGCAATCCGTTCGCGGGTGATTGTGTCATTGCCGATGTTTGCTTAGAAGCGTTTTTTTGGTGACGCTGCGCAATTGTGATGAGTTGCTTGAGCCTGAAAAGCTGAGTGACCGAAGGGATTTGAAAACAGTGCTACATGTGTTTTAATAGAGGTTCACAAGAATATCAGCATGCATGTGAGCCTTCTGAAAGGGTTCATCTTCTGCAATTTAATTTCATTTATTTTCCCCTGAGGGCATTACATAAGGGGGGAGCAAACTTAATATGCAATGCGAGCAAGAACGGGAAAACATTGGAACAACAAGAAAACAGAAACGAGAGAAATAGTGCATGGCCGGGTTAAACGGAACAATATGAAAAGTAAAAATAACAACATACCATAAGTAAATGATGCCGAAACTGTTATATAAATCTATGTTATATGCATGAAGTATTAAACACGCGAAAAAAGGCAAGACAATGTAAGCGCTGTCTCCTGCCCCCCACCCCCCCCCGCGCGCCCACAATTCCGCCGACGTCACCATCAATGCCTTCACAAAAGTTGGTCGTTCAGTTTTACCCTGAATGATTTACAATCAGTACATGATACGATGGTGTTTGGCAGGGCGTTCCACATATTGCGTCTGGAAAAATGAAGAATTTAGTGCTAATAACGTGCAACAGTTAATACGTGCGATGTTATCATTTGGTAGCAACTTTACTGGATTAAGTGAGTGATGAGCATTTTGCATTTTGGAGGTGCTAAAATTCTTCAAAAACAAAGTCAATCTTGTTTTAAACAATACTCTGATGCCCCCCAGGTTCTTTAGCTTTTGCAAGTCAATTCACAGTTTCATCTCACGTTCATAAGTTTTTTAAAAGTTCGTTTGAAGGCAGGTTGTCTCACACCAATACAGTCAGAATGGCTCTGGATGTTATCACAAAACACAAGTCCGGCTACATAAAACAGGAATCTAACTTTCTTAAGTGAAGGGGGTTCTGAACACATACAGAGCATGAACAAACAGCAACTTTAATGATAGATGAAATGCAACTTGAAGCAAATTTTGATCGCAAAGCTGGCTTGGCTGCTATTTAGTTGTGAAGCCCTGCGAAAGCCGTCCACATATTCATGCTCCAGGGGTTCTTCAAACAGACGTACACATTCTACCTGTGGCACAACTTGATGCTAAGGTGCTGCATGACTTTCTTTGGAAGCTTATTATTGACCTGGAGGCATCTGCTTTTTGAATTAGAGCATTGATATCAGACAATAACTTCATAAATAGGAAAGCTATGTGAATCTTTGCTTAGCCTGCAAGGCAATAGCATTGTGTACCAGCATCCTGCCAATCCCTCATGCCCCCTATTTCTTCTAGTAGACCTAATTTACTTGCTTAAGTGTAGTTTTGTTTAGCTAAGTGTATAAGCTTCATTTTGCAGGCACTACTTCAAAATATCTATGGCATATTTATTGCTGGGTACAAGTAAAGAGAAAGCAGCAGCTGGTATTTAGCTACAGTTAGAAGCACCCTGTACCCTGTAGAGTATAATGACAATGTGATTTACAACATGCTCAAGAAAACAGTAACCAGCTTGAACTTTAGAGTAGTTAAATGCACCTTAATACAAAACAGCAAGACACTGAAAATATTCTGTTAGCAGCTAGCAGCAAAGTTTTGCCATCGCTGCACTCCCACGTTTATTAACAGTAGCTGCGTCTTAAAAATTGTGGGCCATACTGAGTGACATTTCATCATAATCTAGTCAGAGTGCACTGTACAAAGCATATGCTCACTATGATGGCTCAGTGCTTACAGGGCTTGATATAAACCCAAAGACGAATTCAATCCTAGCCACAGTGGTTGCTTTTCAATGGAGGTGAAAAGAATGGTGCCTGTCTACTGTACAATTCCACTGCACATTTAAAAAAAAAACCACAGATGATTGAAATTGCCATAACCATCAAGAGGGTTTCTAGTTGGGCTAGTTGGTGACTGACATGTTCAAACATTGTTGTGCTTAAGAACAACTGACGTAAAGAACGATGTGAAACACAAAAGTGCAAACTATCAACTGAAATTTTATTGCGATGAACATACATATATAGCATTACACATAACAACATCACAAAAATCGACAAGTCAGCAAAGTAGCTATTGTCTCAAGGGTGAATGTGATATCTCCTTCACAAAAAAAAAGAAAAAAAACCATTTGTCTCCTTTTCTTTATTTTCCCAAGAATTCCCTTTCTTTTTTCGATAGAGAGACCGAAGGGTCGCTTACACATGTCCCATTCCCGGATTCGATACAGTGGGCCTCCCACAGTTCCCTTGTTAGCTTGTCTTTAGATTTCAGAAGAACTGCCGTCTCATTGAAAAATGGTGCACAATCTTTGCATCTAGCGCAGTGTGGCACCAGACTTCCAGATACACTAATTTGGTTACAGTTGTACCTGTGCTCTCTGAGCCTTTATTTAAGGCATCTTCCCGTTTGCCCCACATATGCACGACCGCATGAGAGCGTGCATATTTTTTTGTGAAGGAGATATCACGTTCACTCTTGAGACGATAGCTACTTTGCTGACTTGTCGATTTTTGTGATGTTGGTATGTGTAATATGCTATATCTGTGTGTTCATCACAATAAAATTTCAGTTGATAGTTTGTGCTCTTGTCTTTCGTGTCGTTCTTTACGTCAGTGTTTCTTAAGAGCAACGATGTTTAAACATTGCCATAACCCATCATGGCAGCATCTCTCATAGACTAAGTCACTTTGGGATGTTAAACCCTATAAGCCAAACTGAGAGTACAAGCAAAGTATTAAATCTTAATCCCGCTCAATAAGGTTTGGCAAATCACATACATATATGCTGTGTCATCAGCTGGAAATTCAATGAGAAGGCATGATGCTGCAATATCATTCAATTTCAATATTGACAGAGCAGTCAGAAGAGACAAAAAGCACTCAGTAATGTGTCTTCGCAGCCTGTGTGTACTATCAATGCAAACCAGTTTCTTACAAAGAAAAATAGTACTAGTACCATCAAAATGATGGCCTCTGCTGACAGGCTAGGTGTGCAGTTGGCATGACCAAGAAGACATGCTCCATCAATATGTGTGTAGCTGTAGCAGTAAGTGGATTAGCTAGCATGGCAATAATGAGGTCTTTCACTTATCTCTCAAAGGAATGAAGTGTTGAGCTACAGCTGTTGTAGCATTACCAGCTTCTCCACCACCTTATTTGGCACCCATTTTGCACCAGTTATCATTTTAATGAGCCTGCCACTCCCATTCTCAAAAACAAAAACACTATGTCCCCACAGATATCCAAAGTTTCTAATAGCTGTTACGAGGTGAAGCAATTGATGCAGATTGAATATCATCATTTGCCGGTTATAGAGTCTTCATCCAACAAACTCCTGTAGCAAGTGACCTGCACCACAGAAATGAACAAATAAAGCATGTATTAGCCCTGGCAAAACATTCTGTGCAATAAGCAAAACAATTGCAAAGGCAGGAAAGTTGGGTTTGTTCAGCCTGTTGTGATAGGATCTGCTGTATTTGACTGGGTGCCCATTTTATTTTCCTGGGGAATATTATTCATTTTAGCTATATGCTAAAATATGACTATAAAGCATACATTGGCATCTTCATGCACAATCTCACACATGGATTCTGGTTAGTTCAATTGTCCGACAAATATCAAATTTGATACTCTGCATGGATTAACAAATTTTTTATCCCTATTAAAATGAAGTGATACCTTGTTAACTGAAATCACGCCTTGTAAAATGCACTGCATTATTTAATGCGCAATATCCACAATGGTAGACGTATACCAGTTAACAGCTCCGTGTCATTTCAACCCCCTGGGGTTCTTCAAAGTGCACTGGTGTCATGCAGTACACGGGTGCCTTGCTTTTCATCTCCAATGAAAAGCAGCAGTCATGTCCTGTGTTTGAACTTGCATCCTTGGGCACAGCGATCAAGTGCCCTAACCACTGATCCTTTGCAGAGGGGCAAATCCACGAAGAGTGCAAGCTCAACTGTTACTTAGTATTTGAACAGCTACTATTATTATGTTGTGACATATTATGTTGTGACATCCAGCAATTGCTTTGTCTGCGGAATGTGTAAATGACAATAGTTACAGCTCTCATTTAGTTTAATTGAAGCCAGTGATTGCAATCCCTGTACATTTTGAAATATGTCGTATGTATCTTTCTTATTAATCTCTTTTAAGTCATGCATAATTGTTAGAAAAGTGTGAACTATTAAAATATTGAAACAACATAGCTGAATAAAATTTTTCAACTTACCAGTATGCTATAGCTGTTCTTCACTCAACTCTTCTAAAAGTAGTATGAATACTGCACCAACAAGCATCATGAAATTCGGTTAGGGAAGGATGCCTGAATAGCACAGCACAGTATAAAATAGGAGCCACATCTTGCCACCGGTTGGTAGTGGCATGTACATCTCAGGTCAATAATGTGTGAGAGCATATACTACAATGATAACAGTGTTGTATAAAACAGTGTTGTTTACATATATGTATATGAACTTCAACTTGTATTATTTGCTCCCTTGCCTTGTTTCAGACAGATGTGAAAATATTGCAAGAGAAAATTTCACATCAAAAGTTGAGAAATAAATTATTGTAAATTTGACAATTTTTAATCATGCCACCCCCCCCCCCCTTATCATGTCCTGCATTTCACTAGTAGGAAAATGGTCACCCAGAAGTGCACTCATTTTTTTTTATTATTATTCAAAGGCTTGCCATGTGGCATAGAATGAGGCTGTCTTCTTAAAGGAAGTCATGCAGTCTCTTTTCTTCAAGAAACCGGAGCAAGCTCCGGCTCTTAATATTGTCCATTAGCCACACGTATAAATGTTCCTCCCTCGTAGCCGACAGTCCAACTTCTTGTAGTTGTCTTATTCTTGACGGCTGCATTCATGGGCACGTTCATAAAAGGTGGCGAAGACCCACCTCGGCAGTTGGCCTTGTACACTTAGGGCATGTACTCTGCACTGCATCCTCTTCAGAGCCCCGTCGGCATGTCACCGATGGGGTAAGGGCCCTAATCCTTGTAAGGGACACCTCTCTCGTTATGTTATGAGAGAGGGATTAAGTATAGTAACAGGACGTATAGTAACTGCATACGTTGTTTTCCTGAGTTAATGCTGAATGCAATGAGACAAAATCGAAGTAGGAGCATTTAATGTGATGGTCATATATTTGCAGAGGAAACCCTATGGTAAAAAATGTGTGCTAATATAATCGGGCATACAGGGCTTGATATGGCTTCAAACTTTCATTTTTGTGCAGCTGTATGGTCATATATCAAGTGGCAGTCTGCAAGTCGGACTTGAACATAGCAGCATTGCATGCAAATAAAGCTATATAATAAAGGCATGAAACGCGACAACACTTCGTCTCCGGGCCTCGTTACAGTTTGCGCCATTCTAAGACCATGCTGGGGACCAACCCTTCGATTTTAGCTGTGATGGTATTGGACTGTACATTTAATGCATGGATACTGAACTTAACATATGCTGGGGCACTTAGATTTACTGCAAAATTACGCTGGTAACGACGTTAGATCGACGTACTGTGCCACAAAAATTAAACAGTAGTATGTGGTTATTTATCATTAGATATCAAAAAGGGAGGAAAAGATGTTTGCTATCCCCGGCAGCACCTGGCTGAGGCGGCGAAAATGAAAGGATAGTAAGGAAGCGGTAGAGGAAATCAAAGAAGAGCGACAGAGAGAAAGGACAGGGTAGGCAAAAATAAGAAAATAAAGATATATACACTATATATGGTATAATGTACAGTAGAATCGCGACCGCGCCTTTCGCAGTAATGTGGTGGTCACAAAAAAAAAAAAAAAAAAATTAATAGCACAAAATTTGCATCACGTGATATAATAATACCGCGGTAGTATGTATGCTGCTATGAATGCACACGTTAATGAGCAACACGTCCTCCACCAAAGCGCATAGAAAATGGGGTAATGTGAACGCGCGGTTATGTTAACCTCCGTGATTATGAGAGTGTATATTTGTTTCCTTTGGCCATATGACCACGGTGGACATCAGTAATAAAATGATAATTTTCTTTACTTTAAATAGCAGCAAGTGCTTCCTATCTGTTAAAACTACATGACAAATATCTGACCTAACCGGTTTTCCTGTCTGAAGACGATAATTTACTAGCAGACGATATCACGTCGCAAAACGAACGAAGCCAGAGCCATCCAAAGCTTTAGGCATTCCTGTAGCCAAGATAGTCTGGGAGGCTGCGTTAATGGCGGTGTTTGTGCGCGGTCACGGTGTGCGATGCTCTTGTTGTACGCAAGTATTCATTGTTTCATATCTGCCAGTCACTGCCTGCAGGCAGTTTGTCGCGTGGCATGGAAGCTCCACAATAGCCTATGCGGTATGCGACGACGAGGGAAAGATTTCGTGAACGTATCGCTTGTGAAAGCATACAAGCCACAGACTACAAAGAATGTTGCGAAGGGCAGGCTTACTGGTGTCGGCAGGCCAGGAGATGACCGCAAGAGAAGAACTTTTATCATGGAAATGGCGAAGAATTGGCAGGTAAGTGCTGCAACTATGTTTACACGGGCGTATGTACCTTTTCCCTATTCCTGTTTCTCATTGCAATGGCAGTAGGGCTAGCAGTAGCAGTATCGGCAGTTGCGCGTCACTAGAGAAACAAAACTTTATTGTCGGAAGCTGAGTTACGGGGTACCCTAGTGGAAGAGCCAAGTAGCCGTCAGCTGGGGGCTCGCTGTTTACGGCGCCTAGTTGTATGTATCGGGACGCACGTTACGTAGCACTGGGCGGCAAGTGGCCGTCAGCTGGTGGCTTGCGGCGACTTTTTCAGAGCGGTGCGCACGGCGCCCAGTTGTATGTATACCTATCGGGGTTCGTGCTAAGGCAGCAGTAGGGGGGGGGGGGGGGGGAGGGAGGGAGGGAGGGAGGATGGAGTCTCCAACAATTTACAGCCCACGGCATCATCAGATGTGCCACCAGTTTTGCATTTGATGCGGCCATCTTCAGTGAATAGAGGCTTTGTCTGTGTACATTCATCTTTCATGGCCTTAATATTTAAATTGCCTGCACACCTCAAAGGGCAGTGAGACATTTCCAGTAATGCTGAGGATGACGCTTAGATCAGTTGCGCAAATTCAAGCAAGGTATCAAACTATTGCAAAGATGCATTCAAAAGACTTATTGCTTCAAATAGAATACAGCCTGATTCACTCCTGTGAATGCGTTCCGAATTTGCGTCCTGCGAGGGAAAATCAAAAGGTTCACATTCCAAAAAAAAAAAAAAAAAAAAAGCACCCAGCACGCAGTTGATAAATTCCCATTTTAGTTTTTGATCAATTCCATTTGGTATGTATGGGTTCAAGTCATTGAAAAAAAACAACAGCAGCAGGGTTGGCTGAAAATACATTTTATCTATGTTGCGTCAACAGACGCTTTGGCAAGAAAAAAGGAAACGCATGTCCCATAGATGTAAATACGTCAGTATTTTTTCCTAGTGACAATGAAGCAAAAAAAAAAAAGGAATGGTGCACTTGTGGTAAATTTCGCTGACCTTCCTGTGCTCCACTGTAACCTGGCGCTGACAATCCATGCATCCGATGGTAACGCAATATTATAAATATTTCAAAGGCATGTAAGCTCTCAATAAGTGTGCTCATGCGCGTTAATCTGACTGAAAACTAAGCCAACAGGCGAGAGCACAGTGAGCTGCTGCCAGGGACGTTACTCGTGATGGTGAGTTTTTGAGAAAAGAACAGCAGTGAAAACATTGCAAACTATTATGTATGAACATGGATAGGCTCCGATCGGAACGAGCCTTCACTGCTCAGCTAATGCGCACGATAGTTACTTTTTTCAATTGATGTTTTGTGTGAGTGCCTGCCACCGCCAGCACCGCGTCGCATCGTTGCCGCCGTTGCTTGTAGCCAGCGAATGCCGAATTGGTGAACCTTCTAAGGAGTTTCGAGGGCGTGCTCGAGTGAAATGTGCTGAGCACACCCGCCGCGTCAGGCTCGTGAATGCCAAGAACTTCCATCCATATTTTTTTCGCTCATTCTGAGAGGGAAATATATAAAAAAAAAAAACATTTTTCCACTGCCTTCGCTGCTCAAGTAGCATGGTGCTGCCTAGTTTTCGTTCTCATGGCAGCGCAGAATTCAACGAGATATCACCTACGAGAAACCAGCTGTTTAGGCAAGAGTTTGCATGTGCATAGAGGGTAGCTATACTTGCCAAAGCCATTTATGTAGAGAGACGCAGAGTTCTCCGAGGCAGAACAATAGCCAGAGCCTGTAGCAATGATTACTTTTTTGTAATACTTTGGAGTACTTTGACGAAAGCAAACATGCTGGTTTTGTAGATACTATAGAAAATACAAAAATATGACAGAACATATATCTACTTATGAGCCCTTTTAGCTGTGAATTTATTGTTCGTCCAATCATCAAACCCCTACCCAGTGATAACACATCCGCTGCCAAAAACGGCCATTGTGTGCCAGCACCCTCAGTGGCCCGAACTCATTTTTCGCGACCAACTTAAAGCATTAAACGCTGGATAATACACAAAACAACCAGCAGTTATTGTGTCACTATCTACGTAACCAAAAGGCAGAACAATGTGCTTAACAAGCATTTCGAAGCTCTTTTAAGGCTTTCTCTTTGCTGTAAACAATGTTTTTCATTGTAGCTTGCATGCAAGGAGTTGTCAAATGTTGGTCACTTGTAAAAAGTGTTTAGCATTGATGCAGTGCAGTGCATGAAGGAAGCTTGCAAACATCAGCTTCTTGTTAATTACCTATAACGAGGTTGCAAACTCTACTTGACTTGTTTCTGTTTGCATGTGTTCGCAGAGAATATTGAAATGAAATTGGATACCCACCTTGCACATGGCGGAAGGGCAGGGAGAAGCAAGAGGTAAAGGCACTGAGGATTGAAACCCCTGTGTTTATCTCTGAATATTGCCTTCTGCTTTTGCTGTTATGTAAGAAGTGGTACCTGCAGCAGTCCCAAAGATGAGCTGCTTGGCAGCTGGCTAAGCCATGATGTTGTACAGCTGGAATACCTCTTTTGAAGGGCTTTTGGGGCCCCAGTGTTGAGTTTTACCTGTCTCTAAAGATTAGAAAAACATTGTTACAGGATGGGAAGCTAGTGAAGAAAGAGCATGACCTATGGTGATGGGATGGGATGGTTTTTAATAATGGGAGCAGGCCTGGATCAAGTGCTCATGCCTGTGCCACTGCTCGCTTCATCTTCATTGTCCTTAGCAATATTCAGTGTCGAAAAGAAATTGAAGATGTTGGTTACTTTCCTAAACTTGACTTGCTGCTCATTAATTAGATATCTGCACATACTCTAACAGTGAGACGCCTTGTGACAAGGCCAATGTTGGGAGCATGCCCAATCCTTCCCTTAAAGCATGCCAATTTTCATGCTTCGGGTTGTTTCTTATTGGTCGTCAAGAATGTGCTTCTAGTTTCTTGTTGCACTACTGGCACCCCGCTGACTAATTGGCATGGTCAGGCGCGTCTCATGCACTTACCCGGGAGCTTTAATGCAATTATGGTTATGCTTACCTTCAGCACTTTTAACCGCATCTTATTAAAAGGCCATATTAGGAAAATAAAACAACAAATGCAGTGCTGTAAACAGCGCATTTCTAAAATGGCAATTTACTGTCTCCTTACATTTTAAGGGCCAGGTGAGAACTGTGGTCTCGATTTAGTACTTGGGATCTATATACAAGCAGAAACCATAAGTTAGTGTAACATTGAGGAGAACAATAGAAAAATTCTCTGAACATTGCACCCACATTCCTTTCCCCGCTCTCCCCTTCTGGTTGGTCTGTTTTGTCTGTTGTATTCTGTTGTATAATACCCCCGAAAAATATTTCTGGCTAGGCCACTGGTACCAAGAGTACTGTCACCAACTTGCCCAAGCTTCCTTATCTGCTAATTTGATTCAAATGTTGCAAAAAGCAGTTGTGCCTTTACGAGCCACCACACTCCATGCGTATCATATGAGTGGACACTGCCACAGTTCTCATGAATGTAGTTTTGCAATAGAGCTGCATATTAAATGATCTACCAACAAGGAAAATGGTTGGTATATTTATTGCATCAGTTAAGGGGTCGTCGCCAAACATACAGCACCTTAGAGAATTCGGCACCAGGTGTTTGCATAAGTGATAACTCATGGACAGATGCAATTGATATCTTGAGCAAGTATGAGCAATACCCACACAGCTAGTTTTCTATATTTTGTTTTTATCTACAATATTACTCTGATTCATTGGTATTGTGTATAGGTGCTCCCCAGTGCATGCTCAAGTTTGCAACATCTTGTCTGCCTGTGCAAATATAAAGAAGCAGCGACGTGCAGACCGGAACTTTTTGTAATGAATGCGTTGCATGCGGCAGTGTATTTATGCTAATACACAGTACCGAAGATGTGCATTATCACAATGGTGTGCAAGTGGCCGAGCAAGGGAACAATAGGCACCTGCTCGCACTGGTGAGTCAGCAGAATGCCACTGCTGCAACAGTGCCTTGCAGCATGCCCCTGGCAATCAATAAGCAGCTACTCAGTGACAGAAAAATAGCATGCTTGTTGGTAACGAAGGACACGCATGGTCCTAGAGCCAGTCTCGTCACCTGGTGTGTTACCATGAATGTGTGCATGATATGCTGCTGTGGAGTGGTCCAGTAAATTTTGTCCTTGATGGCAGACTTCTGTCCATAACACTTAAGAAGCCAGAAGGTAGACATGGACAGTATCTTTGTACATAGTGTAGGCACATGAAGTAAACATTCCACTGCATGATATTTTGTGCAGTCTGCTACACATAAGCATAGGGCTTTTCCTTCACTTCCTTTTATTACCTGTTTATATAGCTTGTGGTCATGGAAGTAAAAATATTACAAAGAGTATTTTCTTTTGCATTGCACGGCCAAATAAATCAACAGAAATAGGAAATGAGAGCTTCACTTCTTAATTTCAGTTGTAAATAGCGGCTAGTGACTCTATTAGCTAAAGATGCATTGCTTAGTGTGTTATTTGAGTGGCTGATTTTTGGGGTGCTCAGCTCTTGATCTGAAGCTTTTCTAACTGCATTCAACTTTCTGGTTGGCTTTTAACTATTTGTATAACAATGTTCAAGTAACTGTGTTCTATTTGCTTCTTTTTGCACCCCAGGTTTTTATGTAACCCCCCCTCACATAATACTCCAGTTGGAGCCTGTAAGGTATGTGAGTAAAAAAAATACAGTAAACCCTCGTTAACACGGACTCGCATATCTCGAAAAATTGGTTAAGTTCAAAATTTTCCACGTCGCGCTTTCACCTCCCATAGGTACTATGTACTGACTCCCGTTTATCTCGAAGCATTTTTCGGGCATAATGCGGATATGTCGAAATTTTGACCGCAAAGATCGAAGACACAGGTCATTACCAAAAAGTGATAGGGGCTCCAAGCGAGTGCTTTGTTCTTATATTAAGTGCTGAACGCAGTCACGTTTAAAGAGCGAATACAAAATTCCCGCAGACGCAGCCGTTTTTCACCTTGGGAGCAGTCACGTAAGCACCGATCGCACGCGGGGGCTGATGGGTCTTATTGGGCGTGGTTCGGTCAGCTGCCCTCCGCATGTGCATACCGGCAAGAGCAAATTAGTGATTGTGGGGTTCTGTTTTGTCGCGCCATATCCACGAAGCGTTGACTGATTTTTGTTGTATATGTGGTGTCCGCAACAAAGTTGAATGCAGCGGCGGCAACCAACGGCTTATGCGATGCGTTTAGCAGCTAGAGGACGCTTTTGTCGGGCAGAATGCCAACGCGAAGCTGGCAAGCATTACCCAGTTCTTCCTTCAAAAATCATAAGGTTGAGTTTTTCCTGAGAGTTCTTTTCCGTTAATTACAAGAGCTCCCTTAGTGCAGTGGAGCGTTGACAGGCGTGACAGGCCGAGGGACGCCAAAGCATTCCGCTCGGCGCTGTCGCGCTCAGGTTCTGGGTTTGTAGAAAATTTCGCGTATCACGCAGAAACAGCTCGCTAGGCAGCCAATCGCAGAAGGCTTTGGGCTACTCAATTTTCGTCCTGGTTCTTTTTTTTTTTTTTTGTGAGCGAAGTTGGTTTTCCTAGTCCGATTTGAGCGAAGAACCTGCAGACGCTCACTTCGTCTGATCCGTGCATATATGAGCGCATCGAGACAATTCAGTAAAAGCTTGGTAGGGTAGTAAAGGAAAATAAATATGCTAGTGTGGGTAGATATTAATTTTCTAAAGGAGCAAGAGGAAGTCATTGCTTCCATCGCAGTGTAGTAGCGCACCGCTGAGCTGTGACCTTCTTTTTTTTTTACACGCAATGCGCTACAAAACCATTCATCACTGTTTTACCATACGTCATGCTGTTTAGTGTTAAAAGCTGGATATAGCATAATTGTACTCCCCCTGACAGGCCCAATTGACCTTCATTTCCCCAGCTAGGGAACTGGAGATTGCGGACGCTTTATTAATGTGTGGAGCTATCCATGGTAGCTAAGGAGTTCAGCTCGGTTCTGCTCTCCTCGTCTGAGTTTTTCTTCCTGTTTTGACATGTAAATAATGTATATAAAACTTCTTTGCCAGCTCTACCTGCTGCTCCCCGTCCGATGTCTTGTCCACCTGATCACGCTACCCAGAAGCCTTGGCCCCGAACCTGATCGCATCAAGTGGATGGCTGCGGTGTAATGGTCTGCGCCTCCAGTCCTGACTCTGGTACAGTAAGTACATGGTCCTTCTCTTGGAACATTGCCAGGTTTTACAACTTGTAGATATTTGTAAGCTTCGGCAAATGAAGGGTGGTTTTAGAGGCAGATTGGTTTCCTCTAACCATATAGTGCAGGGACTTGCCATTGCTGCAGTAGTCATGGACTAAAAAAAGTTGCACAAACTGGCGCTGGTTTTAATCTTTGGGGAATTGGGCATTGACTGTGGGCCCATCCGCAGAAAACCAGAACTGATTAGGGCAATTGAGGACATCGGTGCGGACGCGGAGGAGATAGCAGAACGTTGGGAGCTTATTCAAGAAGAGTTAAAGAAGGCTGAGGAACAGGAGAAACTCAAAAAGGATCTTGAAGACAAGTAGAATGAAAGGGGGATCGAGAAAAAAACAGCTCGATCTGCAGTTAGCACAGGCAAAATACACTGGGAGACACACACCAAACTCCGTTGTGAGTCAGGAAGCATCAAGTGTTAAAATAAAAAACCTCTTGCTACCGTACAAACTAGGAGAAGACATAGGGTTTTTTCTCATAAAGTTCGAGTGGGCGTGTGAAAATGTTGAGTTATCATCCGAGCTTTGGCCCCAGAAGCTGCTGACCATCCTCCCATGTGAGGCAGCCCAAGTGCTTGCTCGTCTGACAAAAGAAGGAGCAGCCGACTATGCTAAAGCAAAGGCAGCGCTTCTCAAAAAGTACCGCCTATCCCTCAGATGCGTTTTGCCGCCATTTCAGGGAAACCAGGTAACAACGTAATCAGTCGTTTCCGCATTTCACTTACAATCTGAAGGCAGACCTGACAGAATGGTAAAAGAGGAGAAGAGGCTTTCGGAACTCATGACAAAATAATAGAAGTGAATAACGGCCTGGGGGGCCAGTTGGTGCATGATGGAATTGAACGGCGGCGCAACATGGAAACGGACACAGACAAGAAGGGGACACCACATGCGCACACTACCAACTATTTATTAAACGGAAAGGTGGCATATTTATACGTCCATCTCAAGCATCAGACTCATCGCCACAGTCCGCTCCAAACCCAACACGTGAACGCCGAGCACCACCAACAGGAAATCAGACAAGATATTTCTAACCTCAGTAGATAAACTATCAAAAACGGGGGGAAAAAAAGTTTTTCTTTTTTTAAAACGGAAGGTAGGCCATATTTCA
Source organism: Amblyomma maculatum (assembly GCF_055883805.1). Lineage (NCBI taxonomy): Eukaryota > Metazoa > Arthropoda > Arachnida > Ixodida > Ixodidae > Amblyomma > Amblyomma maculatum. The sequence goes on along the minus strand of NC_139347.1, from coordinate 112,343,750 downwards.
TAGCAAATGCAGTGTGGACCGAAAACAGCAGAGTAAGACATGAGAAGCGACCAGCCCGAACCCTCACAAATAAAAAATAAAACTATAAAACAATCGTAGCAAAAGCAGAGTCAAAACAGTTAAGCAAAAGCAGTCAGAACCCTAAGCCAACAACAAAAGACGATCGTAGCAAAAGCAGAGTCAAAACAAAAGAAGCAAAAGCAGTCAAAAAAAAAAAAAGCTAGGCCAACAACAACAAAAGACGATCGTAGCAAAAGCCGAGTCAAACAAAGGAAGCAAAAGCAGTCAAAAACCTCAACCAACACCAACATTCGTAGCTCAAGGAGAGTCAAAGAAATGAAGCAAAAGCAGTCAAACACAATCGCATACCAAAGTCAAAAAAAGGGGGAGCAAAAACAGTCAGGAAATCGTTGTTTTAGGCTGGTGTTTTAGGTTTGACCGCTGTTGTTTCTTTTGTTTTGACTCTGCTTTTGCTACGATCATTTTTAGTTGCTTTTAGGTTCCTGACTTTTTGCTCCCCCTTTTTTTGACTACGCCTTTGGTATACGATTGTGTTTGACTGCTTTTGCTTCATTTCTTTGACTCTGAGCTACGAATGTTGGTGTTGGTTGAGGTTTTTTGACTGCTTTTGCTTCCTTTGTTTGACTCGGCTTTTGCCATGATCGTCTTTTGTTGTTGGCCTAGTTTTTTTTTTTACTGCTTTTGCTTCTTCTGTTTTGACTGCTTTTGCTACGATCGTCTTTTGTTGTTGGCTTAGGGTTTTGACTGCTTTTGCTTAACTGTTTTGACTCTGCTTTTGCTACGATTGTTTTATCGTTTTATTTTTTATTTGTTAGGGTTCGGGCTGGCCGCTTCTCATGTCTTACTCTGCTGTTTTCGGTCCACACTGCATTTGCTATGAGATATGGCCTGCCTTCCGTTTAAAAAAAAAAAATTTTTTTTTCTTTCCCGTTTTTGATAGTTTATCTACTGAGGTTAGAAATATCGTGTCTGATTTCCTGTTGGCGGTGCTCGGTGTTCACGTGTTGGGTTTGGAGCGGACTGTGGCGATGAGTCTGATGCTTGAGATGAACGTATAAATATGCCACCTTTCCGTTTAATAAATAGTTGGTAGTGTGCGCATGTGGTGTCCCCTTCTTGTCTGTGTCCGTTTCCGTGTTGCGCCGCCGTTCAATTCCTTAATAGAAGTGATCTGCCTGGAACAATTCTATAGCTGTCTAGGAGCATGAACGTGTGTGTGGGTGCAAGACAGGCCGGGAAATAAAAGCTTAGAACGTGCAGCAGAGCTGGCCGAAGAATTCCATGCTAGGTGGGAAACGGAGTGATCGCGTTCTCGGGGAAACCCTAAAGCAAACTAAAACGTGAACCCAGACTGGAAACCTAGCAAGCGGCACCTTGGAGCGAGACGAAAGCCACAGGGCAGAGTCGAGTAACTACCCTAAAGTGACAGCCGACAAAGGGAAGGAAACAGAAAGAAAAATCGGTCTGTTTCCGATGCAACGAGCCCGTTCACTTTGCCAACACATAGGAAGTTGAAGGTTTTGTTCTCTTCGGCAGATGCAGATGAAAAAAAAACATGCGCCTGCTAGAGCCATACCTAAAAGATGCAGGTTAATGGGAAGCATTGTCGGGTTCTGAGAGATTCCGCGGCCATCATGGACGTAATCCACCCCACATACGTGAAGGCAGCTGACTTAACGGGGGATTGTGCATGTATTAAACAGGTTCCCGTAAAGAATAGCCCATGTTTGCCGGTCGCACGTGTCAGAATAGGCCCATTTGGCATTCTGGAAATAGAGGCAGCGGTATCACGGAACCTGCCAGAGCAGTTTCCGTACCTCTTTTCGAACAGGTCAGAGCAGATGCTGCAGGAGGAAGGTCGTAGCTTCGGTGACCGAGCCGTCCAAGCGCTCACTTGATTGAAAGCCCGCGAAATTGCAGCTGAACTAAGCCGAAAGAAGAATGAGCTTTCTCTCGCGATGGGCCAGGCAGTGGCAAACCAAGGTAGTATCAGATTTTGGCAGAGTGGCTCAGGTCAGTGACAGAGAGGACTTTGAAGGCAAGGAATCGGGCACCGTGTCCCCGAATGAATCAAGGGAGATAGCGTCTATTGTAGTGCAGCCACGTGTGGAACCTTTGTTAGCTCTGGCAAAAGTCGATAGACGATAGCAGCCGAGCCGTAAAAGACATGGTAAAAATGAAGATAAATACGAAAAGCATTTGTGGCGAACACCCTTCCTCCCAAGTGTGGCAGAGCTTCACAAAGGCCAACCTAGAATGCCCCAAGCTAGGGTGGCTGCGGGAAAAAAAAAAAGCTGCGGAGAATTGAGCGGCCGAGAAGGATAGAATGAGTATGGGAGAAGAATAGGAAATAATGAACGTACTGTATGCATGAAGTGCACGTCATAGCCATCGTACAAAAATTTTGAAACCGAAGCAGCGATCTACGTATTCTAATTCTATAGGAAACCATTTGGGAGTAGAAAAGAGCAACTTAATAAGATGTGCATGGTTCTTAAATGAACAATATGTATACAAATGGACGGTTCAATAGTTACAGTAATGGAGTGTTGTGCTAGAATTCTTTACAGCCGTGACCGCAATAAATATTACTCATATTGCTCTTAGCTTTAAGCTCTGGCATTGACAACTCTATCCAAATTGAACCGACTGGTAGTGACAGGTTGTTTACAGCTGTTGATGAAAACATAGGCCATCATGATATTATTGCAAGCATATTTGCTCCTTTTTGTACTTGGTTATTACAAGCAAACTTAATTTTGGTCCCTATTCCTAGGGACGCTGCACCTCTTACAACACCCACTGTTCAGTCGCTTTCATTTAAGGTACAAACGCGCCACTGCTGCTCGGTACCTTGGATGAGGTTTTCAATGGGGTTACCTCTGATACCTAGCAATTGCTGTAATATTTATACCAACTACTGCAGTGAAAAAAAAAAAGTAACACTTCATCACTGTAACTGCTGCATGCACCTTTAAACGTGCCTTAATTTTATTGCCTATTCTTATGGACACATGACCTCTTGCTATTGCTTTGTTCAGTAAGCAATCGTCTTTCATTGCTTCAATTTCTATCTCTCCACCACTTTCTTGTTGCTCCGGGTGTGATCATGTGATTTCATTGTTCAAATCGTATTGTTTTATCACATGTGAAGGATTTAGCCTATACATAATGTTTTTTTTTTTTTTAGATGCGCATCGGGAGTGTTTTCTACATAGAAATGAATCGATTGAGTTGTATGACTGGCGCGAAAACCGACACAGTTTGGCACCCCCAAAAGATCTGTGTCCTGTGGTTGGAAGGGGAATAAAGAAGAGGATAATCAGCGGAAAAGCCTGCCTAACAAAAGGTAGCACTGCATCACTGTAACTGCTGCATGCACCTTTAAATGTGCCTTATATTTATTGCCTATTCTTATAGACAGTGGACCTCTTGCTATTATTGCAGTAGGCAACCGCCTTTCAAGCTTTAATTCCTATCTCTCCACCACTTTCTTGTTGTTTCGAGTGTGATCATTCGATTTTATCGTTCAAATCATATTATTTTATCACGGGTGAATGATTTCGCCTACACATACATGCTTTCATTTTTTTTAGGTGCGCACTGAGAGTGTTTTCTACGTAGAAATGGATCGATTGAGTTGTATCACTGGTGCGAAAACCAACACTTCGGCACCCCCAGAAGATCTGTGTCCTGTGGTTGGAAGAGGAATAAAGAGGATAATCAGTGAAAAAGCCTGCCTAAAAAGTTACAAAGATGACGCAAAACCGAAATGCTGATCAGAGTGAGTGATTACTTCTGGTATCCCACTTCACTTGCTATGTGATGTGACTGTATATGAAGCACCTTAGTATATTTTGTGGTATACTCGCTGAAAATTGTGTAAATACTAAATTTTTCCTTGTTCAATTAGTTTGAGTGACGCACAAATTGGATTAAAACGAAGTCATTCACACATCTAATGCCCATAGACATTACATACGTGGATGACCCCATAATTGTGTTCATGCAATAGTTTGTCGAATACATTAATATGTTAAAAGTCGCCTTTTTTACTGTTAACCGGAGTAATACATATGCTCCATATCATAGCATTATTTGCCTATAGTTTGTAACTGCTCTTTCTTAAATTGTATTCTACAAAGTATACGTGTGTCATCTTGTACGTCTATTTAACTCACGAACAATTTGCGATCGAATTCCTTTTGTGATGTTGTTTCAGCTACAAATAACGAATAACAGTTGTGACAATATAGGTGGCTTTAGGTATAACGCGTAGCGCAGAAATCTTTAATATATGCGATGATATTTTTATTCACCGCATTGCCTAAACGAACATGTTTAAAGAGACGAAATGAAAACAAATATGCATGTCTTCGGACACGAACAGTAATCGTGGTGCCATCACCATTTTATTTTAATTAAATTTTCCTATGTCGTGGGCTAATGTCTCGACACAAAGGAAAGACCCTTAGGTTTGCAAGATGCAGCATAGTTTTCCCGAAAAAAGAAAACAAGAACGCCTATCACTAAAGAAAACACCGTTTTTTGTCGTTTCAAAAAGTTGCACATTTGGAGGCCTGCTGCTTGCGCACTAAAATTTTGTCATCCATTGTTTTTTACTCACCAAATCAACATAACTTTTATTTGTATAAGAAGTATTAAAAGCTTGTTTCATTGATTCAGTTGATTTAGTAAAAAATCGCAAACTTTGCTTCAGGAGCAACGCGCTACAAAAATGTTAATTTTCGACCTTACATACTGGCGTAATGCGTTACGTTATTTGCACTAAAACATTGTGTTTATTACGCAGGTTATATTGTTATTTTAAGGCAGAATCTGGAGCTCTATGCTGGTATGTGTGTTCTTTGTAACACCTCCAAAATTATTATGCTGGAAAGAGATTTGCTTATGATTATAATTATAAAAAATTACACATTGAAAAATGACCTTCAAAATTATATGAAGGAAAGAAGCCAACAGTCGGCGAGGCCGAGGAAAGCGTTGGGGCTGGTACTTTTGTCTTTTTTTTTTAATGTTTACTTGGATAATCACAGAAATTATTAATGTAATCTGATTAGGGGAAAGATAATTAAACACAAAGTAGAAGAAAAAACAACGTGCCGATGGTGGGAACCGAACCCACGACCTCCGAATATTGCGTCCGGTGCTCTTCCAACTGAGCTACATTGGCCGCTGTCCCCCCTGCTACTTTCTTGGGTATTTATGTTGTCCATATACGAACCTTGAGAGTGTTCACCGGCGCCACCCTCAACCATAGCGGTGGACGTGGAACGGCCTTTGTTACCGCCAGCGTCACATAGAACGTGATCAAGAGCGAGGGCGAAAGCTGTGCTAAAACCCTGTTACGCTACCTATGGCTTCAAGACTGCCAGAACCGAGACCTCCGTATGCTACAAGCAGATCAATTAAGGGGAAATGAGGGTGCTCGTTGTAATACATGAAGGAAAGAAGCGAATAGTCGGCGAGGCCGAGGAAAGCGTTGGGGATTGTACTTTTATGTCTTTTTTTTTTAAATGTTTACTTGGATAATCACAGAAATTATTAATGTAATCTGATTAGGGGAAAGATAATTAAACACAAAGTAGAAGAAAAAACAACGTGCTGATGGTGGGAACCGAACCCACGACCTCCGAATATCGCGATTATCCAAGTAAACATTAAAAAAATAGAAGACATAAAAGTACCATCCCCAACGCTTTCCTCGGCCTCGCCGACTGTTGGCTTCTTTCCTTCATGTGTTATAACGAGCACCTTCATTCCTCCTTAATTGATCTGCTTGTAGCGTAAGAGGGTTCTAGAACAGCTTTCGCCCTCGCTCTTGATCACGTTCTATGCGACGCTGGCGGTAACAAAGGACGTTCCACGTCCGCCGCTATGGTTGAGGGTGGCGCTGGTGAACACTCTCAAGGTTCGTATACAGACAACATAAATACCCAAGAAAGTAGCAGGGGGGACAGCGGCCGATGTAGCTCAGTTGGAAGAGCACCGGACGCGATATTCGGAGGTCGTGGGTTCAGTTCCCACCATCGGCACGTTGTTTTTTCTTCTACTTTGTGTTTAATTATGTTTCCCCTAATCAGATTACATTAATAATTTCTGTGATTATCCAAGTAAACATTAAAAAAAAAGACAAAAGTACCATCCCCAACGCTTTCCTCGGCCTCGCCGACTGTTGGCTTCTTTCCTTCATGTATTATAACGAGCACCCTCATTTCCCCTTCAAAATTATAGTATTGTTAGTTATGGTCAATAATAAACTTGATTGAATACTACTGCACCTAGCAATAAAAAAAGAGTGCAGGACAGAGAAAAAGTTCAGCCTTCACTTGCGTTCTGTCATGAATTTGACAGAAATAGGGAATAATTCAATTTTAAGCTATATTAAGTCTTTGCCGACAAGCAGAAAAAGGGTTTATAAGCTCTGACAAGGCTTTAAATTTTACAAGACTGTAACTAAATTCAGCAAATACTAAATTGAAGATTTGATGCCTACTCCATGAGGTGGAGCCATATAAGCACATCTATAGAATAAAAACAGGCATTTTTATGTTTCTAATAATTCATTTTGCAGAATTGAATATATTTACTGACTCGTATTAACAAAGTAGTTTGCATTGTTTCCAGAGATTTTGATACAAATCGATGTTGTGGCAGTTTCTTCAATTCTAATCAGTTTTCCTTATTTTATCATTTTTTTTAAATTTTGCCCGATTTCAATATAATATGCAGAAAAAAACAAATCTAGAGCTTAAAATTTTTTTAGAAATAAAGAATGGAACCTTGATAATCTAGAGATAGTTTCAGTGCCACAATATTATTGGATCTTGCAAGAATGCAGACTGAATTTGGCCATTATCAGGACAAGCACTCGGTTTAATATTCAACGTTATATTTTTAAACAATATAACGCAACACATTTTAGTCCGTGATATTTTTGAGGCACTGAAGATTCTTGACCGGGATTTGAATGAAAATCGAATATGATCCTTTTTTTATTTGCAGCAAATTTACACTTTACTGCTGTTTTCGAATTTTGGGCAATTTTGATAAGTTGTGGAGAACACACCTTGCGGTCTGGAGCTCCAAAAATTGCTTGGAATTAAGAACATGCGTTAGGAAGTGAAAACATATTTAGTGCAACCAACCTAAGCATCATATTCCAGTATATAAGATTAAAAATGAATATTTTTGCAGCCCATTGCTCTTGAAGCAAAGTTTGCGATTTTTAATAACTCAACTGCAAAAACAAGACGGATTTCTAATAGTGTTTGTAAATGTAAAATTTAGTGAGTAAAACATACATGACAAAATCGTGGTATCCAAACTTGCAACATTTTGAAATGACAAAAACAGCGTTTAATTTCTACCTCTAAAGATATACCGTACAATTTTTTTGTTTTCAAGGAAACTACGCCGTATCTTGCAAAGCTAAGGTTAATTCCTTTGTTTCTGATATTTGCCCATCACATACAAAAATTTAATTGGAAACTAAAGATGGTCATGGGACCTCGATTATAATTCTTATCTAAGGCACCCATATATATGCTGTGGGAAAGCTGCTATCAAGGGCTTATTTTTAAAATTACATATTTCGAACGGTTGTGCCATCTAAGAAAATTTGAAAGCTAGGCGCACCTTCGGTGTCTCCAGCCCTCACTTTCTGTTACAGCTGCATTTGCGAAGCTGAATTAATACGTTGAGTACTATATTTTAGCCACGTATATTGCACTGTTGCGTGTCAATTTTAAGAAAGGCCGCAGTGACGCGATTCTCGTAGTATTTGTAAGTGAAATCTGTAAAGCTTACAAATCTACCCATTAATATGCTCTCACGCAGATTTTATGCATGGTACATTACACCTGGTGTGTCCGATAGCTTGAGACAAGGGTTAGAAATAAACCATTGGAAACAGGCGATGGAAACCGGGGGTGCATTGCTGGCAGCCACTTCGCACAGCGCAGTACATTTTTATTTTCTGCATAGGAAAGTGAGGTTATTCTCTCCAAGTACTAAATATTCACTTTAGACAATAAATAGGACTTAGAGTCGGCGAGCACGTTCGGAAACCCCTGTTTCAATATTTGCGGTTAGAAACCTCATGTGTAACTTTTTATTCGTCTGCAGAAAAATTCCGGGTTATGTAAATACCGAAACCGTTACCAGCCCATTCGCGCACCTCAATTGCGCTGCTCTCAACATGATTTTGAGCGGACGAAACAACCTGCCGCTATGATGGCTGGCCCCATGCATGAGTAAGGGTGATATGCTGGCAATGGTTGCTTCACGTCGGCCCTTTGGCACACATGAAGGTGCGAGTTACAGTGAGCGCGCCGAACTTTGCAATGCGGATAACGACTACAAAGCGGTAAGGATATAAATGAGTGTGAAATGGGTTTTACTGAGGGTTCAACAGAATATAGTCCTCTGTAAGCTGCACGGCGAAAGCACAGGAACACAGTCCGTCTAGGCACAAACCAGCGAGCTCGAGCAGCGCAGCGGCACTTCGTTGTTCTCTTCCTCGTGTTTCGTGACATCTGCTCTTCGTTCACTACAATTTCCCGGGAGCGAAGAGGAGCCACCCTGGCGACCTATGGTGAGGGCAAGACGAGCGGGTCGTAGTATGTTTTGAGGCGGCTCACGTGCACAGTTTCGCGGCCGCGAGGACGCATGTCCGAAGAGAGAGTGAGTGGCTCCACGATATAATTTACAGGGGAGGTTTGGTGAACGATGCGGTAGGGGCCGTGGTATTCAGTTCGAAATTTCGATGACAATCCCGGTGGGGTGCCAGGAACCCAGAGCCAAACGAGGGACCCTGTAGGGAAAACATGTGGCGTCTGATCTTTGTCGTGACGATGCTTTTGGCGGCCTTGAGATTCCGATGTTAAACTGCGGGCCAGCTGGCGACATTCCTCCGCATGCTTTACAGCGTCAGAAAGTGGAGTCCACTCGGAGGAGTCTGGACGATATGGTAATATAGTGTCCATCGTGGACAAAGCCTCACGCCCATAAAGGAGGAAGAAAGGGCTAAATCCAGTGGTTGACTGCGTGGCGGTGTTGTACGCGTACGTCACGAAAGGAAGAACAGCGTCCCAGTTAGTCTGATCGGCGGCAACGTACATCGTGAGCACATTTCCAAGAGTATGATTGAAGCGCTCAGTCAGCCCGTTAGTTTGAGGGTGATAGGCTGTGGTGGTTCGATGTATGATGCGACATTCGGCCAGTAGAGCTTCAACGACATTGGAAAGGAAGACTCGGCCTCTGTCACTGAGCAGCTCACGCGGCGCGCCGTGGCAAAGGACAAAATGATGAAACAAGAACAGGGCGACCTCACGGGCAGTAGCGGCAGGTAGGGCAGCGGTCTCCGCATATGGGGTGAGGTGGTCGATGCCGACGATAATCCAGCGGTTCCCAGAGACCGTGCAGGGAAGTGGCCCGTAAAGATCAACGCCAATGCGATCAAAAGGACGGGCCGGGCATGGAACGGGTTGTAAGGGGCCAGAAGCACGAGGTGTGGATGGCTTGCGGCGCTGACAGGCGATGCAGGAGCGGACATATTTGCGAATATAACCGTACATTCCGCGCTAATAGTAGCGTTGAGAAATTCTTTGAAACATCTTGACTACACCAGGATGGGCACACTGAGGGTCGGCATGGAAAGGGGCGCAAATTTCATGTCGTAAATGGCGGGGAATGACGAGAACCCACCGTCGACCATCAGTCATATCATTGTGGCGGTAGAGAAAACCATCTCGTAGGGCAAAGTGTGGTGCTTGACGGCGTAAAGTCCGAGAAGGCGCAGCGTTGGGAGAAGTGGACATGATGTCGATAAGAGATGCGAGCCACGGGTCTTTGCGCTGCTCCGCAGGCATATCGGCGATGGTTAGAGTCGACAGGACGGGATCAGCTGCCGTGGAGCAAGCAGGTTCGCTGGATAGGGGAGAACGAGACAGAGCGTCGGTGTCCATGTGTTTACGGCCAGAACGATATACAACTCGAATGCCAAATTCCTGAAGGCGGAGGGCCCATCTTGCGAGGTGGCCGGACGGGTCTTTAAGAGAGGACAGCCAACATAACGCGTGGTGGTCCGTGGCGACGTCAAACTGGCGACCGTACAAGTAGGGTCTGAATTTCGTTAGTGCCCACACAATTGCCAAACACTCCTTTTCTGCAACTGAGTAGTTGCATTCAGCTTTAGAGAGAACACGACTCGCGTAGGCGAAGACGTATTCCTGAAAGCCGTTTTTTCGTTGAGCCAAGACAGCTCCGAGGCCAATGCCACTCGCATCAGTATGGACCTCAGTGGGTGCGGTCGGGTCGTAGTGGCGAAGGATTGGTAGCGATGTCAAAAGATGGCGCAATGCGGTGAACGCTTCGTCGCACTCGGCTGACGAATCACTTAACTGACTGTTTCCCCCGAGTAGCTTCGTCAGGGGTGCAATAATAGAAGCAAAGTTCTGTATGAAGCGTCGAAAATACGAGCACAGACCTATGAAGCTTCGAAGTTGCTTGAGTGAGAACGGTTTAGGAAACTCTGCGACTGCGCGCAGCTTGGCCGGATCAGGACGAACACCTTCCTTAGAGACGATGTGACCCAAAATTGTCAACTGCTGGGCACCGAAGTGACAGTTCTTAAGATTCAATTGTAGGCCAGCGTCAGTAAGACAAACCAAGACTTGCCGCAAGCGCTCTAGGTGCGTAGCGAAGTCAGTGGAAAAGACAACAATGTCGTCCAAGTAGCAGAGGCAGATGTGCCACTTGAACTTCCGCAAGATGTTATCCATCATTTTCTCGAATGTGGCGGGCGCATTGCACAGACCGTAGGGCATCACATTAAATTCATAAAGGCCATCCGTCATCACAAATGCGGTCTTAATCTCGTTCACAGGCGGCCATTGGTACTTGCCAGTAACCGGAACGTAAATCAAGGGATGAAAAGTACTCGGCACCTTGGAAGCAATCAAGAGCATCGTCTATACGCGGAAGGGGGTAATTGTCCTTGTGGGTAATTTTGTTGAAGCGTCTGTAATCGATACAAAAGCGAAACGAACCATCTTTCTTCTTGACTAACACCACTGGTGAAGACCAGGGGCTTTGAGATGGACGGATCACACCACGTAGCATGTCCTCAACTTGCTTATTGATCACGCGGCGCTCTGCCGCTGACACACGATAGGGCGCTGTCGAAAAGGCGTTAGAGCCGGTCTGAATGTGATGCGCGACTGTGGAAGTGTGGCCGAGAGGTGTGTGGGCGGCGTCGAACGCGGAGCAAAACGTCTGTAAAAGGGCCGCAAGCTGCGTTCGGTAGGTGGAAGGAAGGGCGTCATCGATGGCGGTTCGGAAGGAGTCGTCTGGCAACGAATCAGGCGTCGAATCGGACTGCAGAGCATCAATGTAGTTACCACATTTGGTCTCGGAGGCATCCAGGTCAGAGAGAAGGTGGGCTGGTTCAATGGAACTGGGAGATTCCCCACGTAGCAAAGTAATCGGGCGCGGAGACGGATTGTAGATGAGTAGCTTCGTGAACATCGAGAACAGCAGACGACAGCGGCAGGTGCTTGCGGTGGATGAAGGATGCAGATGGTGTAAACAGAACACTAACGGCTGACACGGCAGGACACGAAAGAGGTACAAGGGCACAAGCTTCTGGAGCTACGTCGACATCTTCAGCGATGGTAAGCTTTTGAGGACACACTGAACGGTTTTCGTCGTGCAGTACGTCGCACAGTGCAGAAAATTCCACTTCAGCTCGGGCGCAATCGATCACGGCGTTATTTTTAGACGAAGTCCCATCCAAGGATCACATCGTGAGAACAAGACGACAAAACTACGAACTCGACACTGTATAAAAGACCTTCAATGACGACACGCGCTGTACCGTCTGTTGCAGAAGTTTGCGGCCCAACGCGCCGGGCAGAGGAGCAGTATCGCTCCCGAGAGGCGGCGCTGCGCCCGCCGGCGCTGCCTGGTGACGTAGCTATAAAGAGTGAGGAGGCTTGTTCTCTTCCCCTCATCCCGCGGCTGAGAGCAAAGATGTGCGATATCAACCGCGGGATGAGGAGAAGAGAACAAGCCTCCTCACTCTTTATAGCTACGTCACCAGGCAGCGCCGTCGGGCGCAGCGCCGCCTCTCGGGAGCGATACTGCTCCTCTGCCCGGCGCGTTGGGCCGCAAACTTCTGCAACAGACTGTACATGCTGCTAAAGGTGCAATCCTCTCTTCGCTGGCAGTGCGGAGTGACAAACCGTTAAATGGCGTTGTAACTTTTCGTAATCATCGGCAAAGTCGCTCATGAATCACAGACACTGCAGCACCTGTATCGACCAGCGCATGTACAGGCAGACCATCGATAGAGATTACTATAACGTTCGTGGGCAAAATATGAGGCCTTGAGCTTTTCGCAGAGCAAGCAGTTCTCGCCTCATGAACCGCGGAACTTATGGCGATTTCCACTGGTCGCTACGGAGCACGTTTTCTTGCTCCGGGACGACGATTTCGATTTCCACTGGTCGACCAAGATAGGTTGCGCGTATTCCGCTGGTCGTTTGGGGCAGCTCGGGCCGCTCCAGCTCGATCCGCCGACCGAAGTCGGATCTCGCCGGAAGTCCTAGTCGCTGACGCGGTCACTTCCGGATGCTGCTGGATTCTTTTGGCTGTTTTTGACCGTTTCAGCGACATCGGCAGAGGACGCTGGATGTCACCGTATTTTGCGCGAATTTGTCGAAGTGCGTCTATCGAAAAACGTCTGCAGCGTTAAAAAAATGAGAAAGCAAGTTGTTGAGGGCCGCACTCCTGCCTATTTATCAAGCGCAAACATTTTGGCGCTGGGATGCGGCTACAACTTTCGAAACCGGCTCAGCTTTACTTCCGCCGCGCGCTCTACATGTTCCGCTGGTCGACCAAGGCTGATTCGCTCTGTAGCGCTTTAGGTCGGCTCGGACGCCCAGCTCCGATCGACCAGTGGAAATCGCCATTAGTTTCCCTCATCAGCAGGGGGTGGTCGCCAGCGCATTGGTGACAGTGACCTGCGACGTGGAGAAGAACGATGGGTCGTGTACGAACGCTGTTCGGCGTCGTATGCAGGTGAAGACGGAGCAGAATGAAGCAGCGGTGGGGAGTCCTCCAAAGACGCAGGCTCGGGACACGCAGCCATGTGGCGACGGCACCGACGAGCCACGTGTCCAGGGCAACCACAGTAGTAACTTGGGCGATTGTCCGAAGTGCGCTACGGGTTGTAATAGCGTGGAGTCGCAGGATGAAGCGGAGCCTTTTGAGGAAGCGGTGCATGACGTAGGACAGGCTGCACGGGTGGTAACGGCTGAGGCGGAGGCCGCGCAGCTACTGCCGCGTAGGTCAAAGGGGCTGGGACAGAAGGTTGGCTATATTGTAGTGGTCCTCCGACGTATGTCAAGGGAGCGACAGCAGGAGCTTCAGGAAGCGTGGGAAGTACTGAGACTTGTTTGCGGATGACTTGCTGCAACTTTGGAACCAAAGGAGGGGAAGCGTCAAGACGATGGGGAACGAGGGATGTATTTTCGGGGTTTCCTATTGTACTGGGGAACAAAATGCAGACGTGAGGGTTCTTTATCGCAAATAATGAAACGTGGTTTGAGCCGGTACTCTTCAAAGTAGCAACACCATTTAATGTGTAAGTCATTAATCAGTAACTTAGGTAAATAATGTCAATTAAGGATTCCAAACAAAACCTTTTCTGTGGTGCTCAAGGTAGCTTCCAGCGATATGTATTTGGTTTCCTTCCCCTGCCTCAGAAATGTCTTTTTTCCCCCTTGGATCAAATTTGCTTACACAAGCAGTATATGTGTAAAAATATATCATCCGATGACTACATCACCACTGATCCCACTGAAGGGCCTTATAAATGCTTGAGTGACAGCCTTTTATCACTTTAACAGGCTAGAAAATTCACATGAATACGGAATGAAGGCTGATATTTTCTTTCGTATATTTTCTAGGATGCCTGAGGAGAGGCAGCGTGTACCTGAGTGACGTCCTCTCCAGGAAGACCGCGGCAGCAGTCAAGCGATGGCTCGTAACGGTGAAGTAATGGGACGGCAGGCACAACGAGCAGGGAAACGTGACATCCTTAACTCAGCCTAGAAGCTGAATGCCAGAATAAATTGCTGTGAAGCCTCACAAACTTAGTAAGCTGTAAATGCCATTTTGTATTAGGAGGGCTTTGAGCCTTTCGAATATTTAAGAAAGACCAATAAAAAGTGCTGTTTAAACCTACATTTGTCGATGCACAGGCTTTTTTAAGCTACATACGTATGGGTTGCTTTTCACCTGCCCGGAGAACAGCATTGCTGATGCCACAAAGTTAGAGCCCGCTTGGAGGAGAAGATGCGCATCTCAAAATGCTGCCGCAACACTAATTTTCAGCAACAATAGCACTGCGGACGTTTTAATGGGTAAACGATAGGCCATGGATGAGTAGGTCACTAATTACACATGGATAGGCCACTGGGCAGCGTGTACTGCCGAAGTAGTTGGGCCATGTGGGTACGCCAGCGCCCATGCATGACCCTAGCGCGGCAGTAGGCTGGCCAAGTCGGCAATACTCATTGGCCCGAGGTCTACTGCCGATGGTGGATAAACCACCGGCCAGCGAGTACCACCGACGAGGTTGGGCCATGTGTGGATAAGCCATGGCCCATGCATGACCCAAGTGCGGCAGTAGGCTGGCCAAGTCGGCAAGCCATGGCCCATGCATGACCCTAGCGTGGCGGTAGGCTGGCCAAGTCGGCCATACTCGTTGGCCCAAGCTCGATTGCCAATGATTGGCCATTCTTAGGCCATTGTCAATCCCCGACCTTGGGCTGAGGTTGGTCGCCTAGGTTGGCCCGGTGAGTTTCAGTCGGCCATATTGCCAAGGTCCGAGCGCGGGCCGACCATAGGCTTGCCGCTTGGGTCGGAATACTTTTTTGCGACATAGCGGCGGAATTGGCGAGCGTTTTCATTTGAATTTAATTTCACCAAGAGAGTGCGTAATGCTTACATGCTGTTCTTTTTTTTTGCATGCCCAATTTTAGGCGCGATATAATTTCTTTAGGTAGGCGATTCCTGCTTCCAGCTAACTGTGCTGAAGTTATTTTTCAATCTGGTTTGCCAAGCGGGCGTCGCATGTAATTTTTTAATGCATAATGTATTTTCCCAAGCTACAGCATGTAGTTGACACATATATGCTATTTTGCTGTCAATTATGTTTTATAAAAAAAGCGGTAGCGAAATTAACGCGTTCCGTGGATTACGTAACCTGTGCTAGCGTCTTTACATAAAACTGGTCAAACAAGCTAGACAATTCTCTCTGCTTTCTATCTCTCTTTGTCGATGTACGTATATATATATATATATATATATATATATATATATATTGTCACGACTGAAGTCAGAGGGAGCCGTGAAAGTACACGTAGCCAAGGACCCGAGAATGAGGTCGGCTTGTCGTTTCGAACACAGAGTCACAGCGTCCAGCACCAGCGCGCCGCCCGTGCCAACCACCGCTTCGTTGTCGTCGGCACCAAACACGGCTGTCGCGCGGCGCGAGGCACGTGGCATTATTCCCCCCCCCCCCCCCCCCCCGTGAAAGAAAACATCGTCCCGATGACAAGGTGAGAGGAGAAAAGAAAGAAAAAAAAATTAGGCGTGAGGTGAACTGTACAATGACGCAAGGTTTCACTTGCAGGGAACGCTCAGTCACGCGAAAAGTACGGCTTTAAGCGCACCACATGCACAATTTCAGGCCGCTGGCGTCGAACACTGACGGTCACAGTTCCATCTGGAATGACTTCGTAATTAACGTTGTTTAAGCGGCGTAGGACTTTATAGGGTCCGAAATAGCGGTGGAGTAGTTTCTCGCTCAAGCCTTTGTGACGCACGGGGGTCCACACCCACACTTGGTCCCCTGGTTCGTAGTGGGCCTCCCTGTGCCGAAGGTTATAGTGTCGAGCGTCGGTGGCATGCTGCTCCTTGATGTGCAAGCGGGCCAGCTGACGGGCTTGCTCGGCCTGTTCTGCGAAATGGGCGGCGTCGGGTTCGACCGCTTCTTCCCCGCACGGGAGCATCGCATCCAACATCGTGCGGGCCTCTCTGCCATATACGAGACGGAACGGCGTAAACTTCGTGGTTTCCTGCGGCGCCGTATTGTAGGCGAAGGTGACATACGGCAGGATCTCGTCCCACATTTTATGCTCAACGTCGATGTACATTGAGATCATGTCGGCCAAAGTTTTGTTTAGTCGTTCCGTTAATCCATTTGTCTGAGGGTGGTACGCTGTTGTTGTGCGATGCTCGGTATGGCTGAGAGTTAAGGTGTCCCGCAGTAGCCGAGCTGTAAACGCCTTTCCTCGGTCAGTAATGATGGTAGACGGTGCACCGTGTCTGAGCACAATGTCGTCCATAAAGAATCGAGCAACTTCGCCGGCAGTACCTCGGGCAAGGGCCTTCGTTTCAGCGTAGCGTGTTAAGTAGTCTGTGGCGACTACGATCCACTTGTGTCCGTTCGAGGATAAAGGAAATGGGCCTAAAAGGTCCATGCCCACTTGCTCGAAGGGTGTGAGGGGTGGTTCAATAGATTGTAACATACCGGATGGCTTGAGCGTGGGTTTTTTTCGCCGCTGGCATTGTCGACAAGTCTGTACGTAACGTCTAACGCTCGGAGAAAGATGTGGCCAGTAGTAGTTCTGCCGGACTCGGTTTAGGGTGCGTGTAAAGCCAAGATGCCCTGAAGTTGGTTCGTCGTGGCAGGCCAGGAGGATTTCGTGCCTTAGATCAGCCGGTATAACTAGCAGGTATGTTTTCGCACTCGACGTAGAATTCTTCTTATAAAGCACCCCATTGCGGAGGCAATACGACGACAACCCCCGAGCAAGGTACCGGGGTATTGTAGGATGCCCACCTTCAAGATAGTCAATAATCAGTCTCAGCTCGTCGTCGGCACGCTGTTTGGAGGCGAGATCGGACGTAGTGACTGCTCCGAGGAAGCTATCGTCGTCGGTGCCATCTGACGAAGGAGGGCCGACGGGCGCGCGGGACAGGCTATCGGCATCGGTGTGCTTCCGGCTAGACTTATAAATAACATCGAAATCGAACTCCTGTAGGCGCAATGCCCAACGTGCTAAGCGGCCACAAGGATCCTTTAAGTTTTTCAGCCAACACAACGAGTGATGGTCAGTGATGACGCGAAACGGTCGGCCATAAAGGTACGGGCGGAACTTGGCAGCGGCCCATACTACCGCCAAACATTCTTTTTCAGTGGTGGAATAGTTACACTCAGCACGGGAAAGTGCACGGCTGGCGTAGGCAATTACTTTCTCGACCCCGTCTTGGTGCTGAACTAGAACGGCACCAAGGCCGACGTTGCTCGCATCCGTGTGTAATTCTGTGTCGGCATCATCGTCGAAATGTGCCAGGATCGGGGGTGACTGGAGCCGGCGTCGTAACTCGTCGAAAGCCATCTGCTGCTCGGCGCCCCAGGAAAATGATGCGTCATCTCGAGTCAGGAGAGTCAGAGGGCTGGCCATCTGTGCAAAGTTTTTGATAAAGCGACGATAATAGGAGCACAGCCCCAAAAACCGTCGGACTGCTTTTTTGTGGGCGGGGACGGGAAAGGCAGCAATGGCAGCAAGTTTCTCAGGGTCAGCTCGGATGCCATCAGCACTCACGATGTGCCCAAGAAACTTCAATTCGGTGAACCCGAAGTGGCACTTTTGAGGCTTGAGAGAAAGGTTGGCAGACCGGACAGCTTCGAGAACAGTTCTCAGGCGGCGTAGGTGTTCTGTGAACGTCGGTGAAAAACGTCGGTCGCCAGAGATCAGTTTTCCGGGGCGCCTGGCGCCGATCTTCCCAAAGGGGCAGCGGTGCCGCAGCGTGCACAGCGACCTGAGGTTGCGTGTAAGGCGAAGGGGTGGGTAGCAGGGCTGGGCGGCGTGTGACATCAGCATAAGTCATCCGCTCGGTGGGGCCCGGGGGTGGTGGTGGAACGACTGTACTTGTTGGTGGCGTGAGTGCATTCTGGACCTCTTCACGGATGATGCTGGCCAGGGAAGCTGCGCCAGGAGCTCCATGAACTTTCTGGAGCTCCTCGCGAACCACGGTGCGAATGAGGTCGCGAAGGGAGCTCATATCTGCCCCGGGATTGTAGTCGGTTCGGTCAGACGACGGTAGTGTGGATATGGAATTCAGCGGCCGACCGTACTGGCTGCATCGCTGCTGTAACAGTTTCTCCATGGTCACAGCTTCAGCCAGAAACGCCGCGACGGTGGTGGGCGGGTTCCGCACGAGGCCGGAAAAAAGCTGTTCTTTGACGCCGTGCATCAGGTGCCGAACCTTCTTCTCCTCACTCATGGACGGGTCGGCGCGATGGCAAAGGCGCATGACGTCTTCAACGTACATTGCGACCCCCTCGTTCTGACGCTGAACTCGAGAGGTCAGGGCACGCTCGGCATTCTCTCGGCGGTCACTGTTGGCGTACGTACCGAGGAGCTGACTTCGGAAGGCCGGCCACGTAGAGAATGTGGCCTCGCGGTTCTCGAACCATGTCCGAGCAGCGTCTTCAAGGCTGAAGTAGACGTTCCGCATTTTCGCAGCGTCGTCCCAGCCGTTAAACGTCGCGACCCTTTCATAGTGAGCTAGCCAGTCCTCGGCGTCTTCAAACTGCTCACCGTGAAATGGTTTAGGGGTACGTGGGGTCTGAAGGATGAGACAGGACGAAGGGGTGGAAGGGACAGTCATGGTACGGGCGGGCGGTGTCGTTGCCACAGCCAGAGTCTCTTCGTCAAGAGGGAAGGCCTCGGGGGACAAGCCTCGGAGCCGTCGGCTGGTACGATGAACCGGAGTGGTCACGAGAGGCGGCCGCGTAGGGTCGTCCGCAGGAGAAGGGATCATCGACCGCACCTCCACCAGTGTCACGACTGAAGTCAGAGGGAGCCGTGAAAGTACACGTAGCCAAGGACCCGAGAATGAGGTCGGCTTGTCGTTTCGAACACAGAGTCACAGCGTCCAGCACCAGCGCGCCGCCCGTGCCAACCACCGCTTCGTTGTCGTCGGCACCAAACACGGCTGTCGCGCGGCGCTAGGCACGTGGCAATATATATATATATATATATATATATATATATATATATATATATATATATATATATATTTATTTATATATATATATATATAGTTCGGGAATTCGGTGACATTTCGCATGTTTTTCAGTAATTTAATTGTTTAGTTCCCGATTTGTCTTATTTTTATATCCTTCCGTCATTTTGCATGGCTGGATAAATATGGCCATCTAGTAGTAAATATGCAGTTATTTGATATTTCTCAACTGGATATAAATAAAGAGTGAAAGATCAGATGCCCTTCTATATGAACAGAGGTCCAAACCCATAGGGCTCCACCTGTTGTCAAGACGCTGAAGCAGCTTCAAAGCTGCATACAATGTCACCGCGACCTCATTAATCACCGCACACCCATCCAGCCTAAGAACCACGTAGTCGTGGCAATAGATGAAGGCAGCTTCTTATGAGAGGATCTCCGTCGCATTTTAATATCAATATTTATCTTCTGTATAATGCTTGGTGGATGAAACGTATTCATAATGTCATATATGCTTACCATTTTTTTGCTTGTGAATTTCAACAATAGGCCGGATTTTTACGTGGTTAAGTGAAGCTGGCAAGCTTTTTGTTTTTGCTGATGCTGTAGTGAAAACGAAGATTGGCCTCTTCTTATGCCGTGAATTTCATCTTCAAATGATTGCCGGATTAGTTAAATTGAGAAAACGTAGAAATAGGCGGTTTGCTGACACTGAGCATCCTCTCCAGAAAGGCACAGTTCCCAGTTCACACCTTCAGAACCCCTGGGCGCCTCATCACGCGGCGTAGCTTCACTTCACTGGACGACTGAAGCCACCTCCAAACAAATCTTCCTCCGTACATATTGTTACCGGGAAACGCGGGACCAAAGTGTGCTCACTGACAAAGACGACGATCGAGGAACGCGGACACGACGAAGCGTTGAAAAAGAGAACGACGCTGAGAGAGTAGATTCTGCACGGCTACCGAAGTCTTAGCGTCGAGTTCAGCCCATCGCAGTGCCGTCAGATTAAGTACATCCCCGTAACAATATTATACATATCCAACGGTCGTTTATAAGTTTTGGGCTACCGTAAAAAGCGCCTGTAGCTGAATAATGATATGAAATAGGTATACACTTTTGAATAAATATACACTGAATATCGAAAGGCTGCAAACTTTCTAATGGCATAGCCAGTAGTTGAATCTTTTCCACTGCATGTTGTACCACTAGGCACTAAAAATGAATTAAGAGTGAAACGAACATTTTTTAATCATTTTGCCACATTTCTTATAACGGTTCTATTTGCTTGGAAGTAGAAGGTTTAATTGCACTAGTTACTACAGGAAATTGTAGATGACAGGTGTATCTGTGAGTCGAGATTTTACTGTGTACCGTTCCCGTATTCTACAATAGGAATATTCAGTCGGAATAAGATGTAGAATGAAGTGCTGAAAAGTTTGGCAATGCCTAATAAATGCACAATTTTTACCACGAGATATGAATTAAAAAGCCAGTATTATGTTGATGTAAGAATCGTCACTGTTTTTCCAATATTGGCAATTCCAATAGATTAGTGAGGTGGTCACAATTGGGCCATGGATTGCCACGCCAAAAGGAAACGAATTTTGTAGTGCCATACCGGATGAACACTGGACCACTCATGACATTAACGATGGTCGACTGCATGAAAAAGTAATAATGTCCCTTAGAGCCAATGTAGGCCTGATATTGAAGCCACTGTTTTCAACAACGTAACACTGTCAGTCCAATGGGGGTGTGCTGCTTGGGCCCTAGCTGACAGGCCTAATTAAACGCATTTCTGTCAACTTCCTAATTACAGCGGTGCTTCGCAACAGTACTTTTTGAGCGGCCTACCTTACATTATTTCTCGACTTAGCAGCCCTCAAGACAGATATTTTCAGTTTTGCTCTGCCTTGAATGTATACGTAAGGAACTAAAACTGAATTCGGATAGAACGGGTAAGAAACTCCTTAAGTTCGACTGCTGTTGCCTGACTATGTATTGTGGTCGCAAAGACAGTTTTGGAATATAAACACAAACTGGAGCACACATAGTGCAACCCATAAAACAGTATACTTCAATGTTTAGTGAACCATAAACAGAATCGCAAAGTAAACTTTAAAACTTTTACGAACGTTCCTTAAAGACAGCTTTAGAGGATTAGAGCTATATATTGACGAAAGTACGGATTGACCTGCGCCATATTTAAAATTTATATCATACGCTAAAAGTAGAAATTTATCCATAGATGTCTAGGAAAACTGTACGGATAGTGAATAAATATCTAGAAACATGTTTTAAAAGTTATTATTGCCCCGCCGGGGTGGCGCAGTGGTTACGGCGCTCGACTACTGTTCCCAAGGACGCGGGATCGAATCCCGGCATCGGCGGCAGCTTTTCGATGGAGGCGAAAAGCAAGGCGCCCGTGTACTGTGCGATGTCAGTGCACGTTAAAGAACCCCAGCTTGTCTAAATTACCGGAGTCCTCCACTACGTCGTCTCTGATAGCCTCAGTTGCTTTGGGATGTTAAACCCCACAAACCAAACCAAACCAAAAGGTATTATTATACCAGAAAAGGAAAACGCCGACATGCGGTTTGGGTCAAAAATGTAGAAGTTTCGGCTTTCATACGGAAGCCTTGTTCACTGAAAAAAATAGCTCGAAGATAGCTGCTTAAGAACGTTTTAATAATCGCCCGAGGCATCTTGCATACGCAGTCGGTAGATTGCTATCGTTGCCATTAAGCGTCTTTTTTTTGTCGTCTGTATCAGCAGACTAGAGATATTGGCTTGAAAGCCCGTTCCTCTCCTTGCCGATCACGGAAGCCTCTTCCAAATAGACGTCATGTCCAGTTGATATGGCGTGCTCTGAAACTGTACTGGAACCGATTTTCTTGTTTTCGACGTCTTTCATGTGTTCCTGTAGGCGACTTTTATAATTCTGGCTTTCGCCCAAATATTCAGCGCAGGGAATCTTGTACACCCCGCCGGGAAATTATTTTCCTAGTTTGTCCTTCACGCTCAACAGCTCATGTCGTATCTTGCCAGCGGGAACGTGTGCAACGTGACCGTTTTCTGTACGGAGCACACATCCCAGTGCCTCACTTATGCCCGGTATATACGGAATGGCGACACGTGATTGGCAATAGCCAAGGTCCGGGTTTATTAGGGGGCAAGAGCGGCGCTCCACGGCGTTCACAAATTTTTTGGGGTAGCCACAACTGACCAGCTCACGGCGTACTTCCGTCAAGTCTGAGGCATGGTCCCCAGGTCTTTAGCAGATTTTGCGGGATAGTTCAAATAATGAGGCTGCAGCGGCGCATTTAATGCAGAACGGGTTCACAGAGCTAAAATGCAATTACGTGTACGTGTGGGTGCTCTTCCTAAAGAGTCGGAAGGAAAGGTTGTTGCCATCTCGTTGCACTAAAACGTCCAAAAAAGGCAGACGCTTGGCAACATACTCCTGAACCATGAACGTGATGGCCTTTTCCCCACTGTTGAGATGCTCCGTGAAGGTGATGAGCGCGTCCTTCTTGTTGACACAAAAGCAGTCATTATTATATCCCATGACAACTTTTGGCCGTGGTTACAAAGAAGCCAGAGCCCGGTTTTCTATGAATTTTATGGTAAGGTTAACGGCAGGGACAGATATTGAAGCACCCAAAGCAGTGCCGTTCATGTGTTTGTAGAATGTGCCTCAAAAGACGAAGTATGTGTTTTCGAGGCACAATTTGAGCAGCCTCAGTCGGTCCTGTGCCTCGATGGGTGTCTTCGCGCTGAGCATCTCGTCGTTGCCAAGTGCAACCGCGCACACCTCTACCGCCAAGCTCACTGGGACGCTTTTGAACGAAAGACAACAAGAAGTGGTCTTCTCCACGTGAGGTCACGCACCTTTCCAGTGAACTCCTACGAGTTTCGTATAAATGTAGACACTTTTCCAACTAGCGGCGCGAACACATGGTGGAGGTAGCCTGAGTGTTCGTGCTAAAGTGAATGGGTGAAATCCAATATTGGTCGCATAGGGACGCCCTCCTTGTGAATTTTTGAAAGGTCGTAGAAGGCAGGTGCTAACTCATTAAGGCAGAGCAGCCTGTAGTATAGAGACTTGTGCTGTGGAGGTACGAAGCCGAAAACTTGGCGAGAAATTTTTGTAGCTCTCGTTCAATCTTTAGCGTACGACCTTCAGAACTACATACGTACTCATGTCTTGGAGGAGCTCTGTAATCGTTCGTCGTATTCGGTGCTGTTCAAGATGACGGTTGCATTAACCTTGTCAGCAGGGAGGATAACAATTTCTTGGTTTCTACGCAGGCTGTTGACTGCATGGTGCTCCTCATGCAGCATGTAGGTGGGCTGTCGGTACGGAAAGGTAGCAAGAATGCTCACTGCTCGTACAGGCTCGAACACGAGCAGTGAGTATTCCTGCTACCCTTCCGTCCCGACAGCCCAACCACATACTGGATGAGAGCGCCATGCAGTCAACAGCCTGCGTAGAAACCAAGAAATTATATCCCCCCTGATGAGGAGGGTAACGCAACCGTCATCTTGAACAGCACCGAGAACGACAAAAAAATGACGGATCTCTTGGAAGACAAGAATACGTGCGTCGTTCTCAAGACAGATCGTACGCTGGAGATAGACCTAGAGCTACAAAAACTTCTCGCCCAGGTTTCCGCTTCGTGCCTCCGCAGCACAACTCTGTATACTACAGGCTCCTCTGGCGGCCATAATGTGTCAGCACCTGCATTGTACAGTCTTCCAAACATCCACAAGGAGGGCATCCCTATGCCACCAATAGTGGAAATCACCCATTCTCCTCCATACGAACTGTCAGGAAACCTCCACCATGAGTTCGCGCCGCTAATTGGAAAAGGGTCTGCTTTTATACGGAACTCGTTCCAGTTCACTGGAAAGGTGCATGACCTCACGGTGGACGAAGACGACTTCTCGCTGTCTTTCGACGTCGAGCCTCTTTTCACAGGCGTCCCAGTGAAATTGCTGTTAGAGGGGTGCGCGGTTGCGCTTGAGAACGACGAGAAGCTCAGCGAGAAGACACCTTTCGAGTCGCAGGACCTACTGAGGTTGCTCAAAGTTTGCCTCTAAAACACATACTTCGTCTTTCGGGGCACATTCTACAAACATTGCAAGGAACTGCTATAGTTGCTTCCATTTCTGTCACTACTGCTAATCTAACCATGGAAGCCATAGAAAACCGGGCCCTGGCGCCTTTCCAACCTCGGCCCATAATATTATTGGGATATAGTGATGACTGCTTTTGCGCCATTAAGAAGGACGCACTGGCCACCTTCACCAGGCACCTCAACAGTATGGAAGAGGGTTGGGTTGGGTTGGGTTTTTTGGCACATAGGCTACTATGGCCATCATGCGCCAAACACTAGGTTACTGAGCTTCTTTATGAGTGAAAATGAAAAGTTTAGAAAATTACAGCTGATTTAGAATCCCTAACTCTTTAAGAAAACTAAAAACAGATGAAATTTCAACAAGCGGGTTGTCTCCTAATAGTAAACAGGGGTGGAATGGGATGCGTTCATTATAGAATGGAGTAAAATATTTTTTCCTTAACTGTTCAAGTTCTGTGCACGAGATCAAAATGTGGTTCACGGTGAGCTCACCTCCACATTCTTTGCATAATGGTTTTTGCTCTTTTCTCAGTAAGAAATTGTGTGTCAAGTGTGTATGTCCGATTCGAAGACGGCACAAAATCACCTCACTGAAGCGTTTGTTCTGTGTACATGATTTCCATTCTCCTACTATGGGTTTTACTGTGTGTAGTTTATTTTGCTCTTCGTTATTCCATTTTTTCTGCCATTTATCTATCAGGCTTCTTTTTACTAACTTAATACAATCCTTGTAGGGAATTGGTATTTTCTTTATTTTCTTAGTTCGAGCTTGTGCAGCACATGAGTCGGCTACTTCGTTACCATCTATCCCAACATGGCTAGGAACCCAGCAAAAGACTATGGTTTGGCCTTGCGTTGTGATTTTTTCTATGCCGTGAATGATGTTCCCTACTATAGGCTCAACTGCATTTTTGGAATGTAATGCCGTAAGCACACTTAAAGAATCGGTATAGATTATGCTCTTTTCACAGTCCTGTTGCATAATTTTATTTACAGCTACATAGACAGCGTAACATTCTGCAGTAAATATTGAGGCACTGTTAGGTAGCCTTATGACTTTTTCTCTGTTGCCTTGCACGACAGCACATCCAACATAATTTGCTGTTTTTGATCCATCTGTGAAAAATTCTGTGAAGTTCATATACTTCTCTCGTAGTGCTAGGTATTCCTGTAATATGTGTTCGTGTGCTGTTTGATTTTTTCGGAAGGCTGTCAGTGTGAGGTCACATGTAGAGGGAAGGCTGTACCAGGGCGGAAATGGATACTGTCTCTGGGCTACAGTTGGAAGTGCATCCAGTATTCCTAAATCTTGGCATATTTCTTCAAAGCGGAGTAGTAAAGGCCTGATAGCATGGGGTTTGTTTATGAACAGTGTTCTGGAAGGGCACTTTGTAACTAAGGGGAAACAGATATGTTTTGGTAAAGATCTTATCCTGAGTATGTATTCGCATGTAAGCATGCTCCTCCTGTCGGCTAGGGGTGGTTCATTTGCTTCTACATAGATGCTTTTAATGGGGGATGTTCTGTATGCACCACTAGAAAGACGTAAGCCGAGGTTATGTATTGGGTCTAATCGCTTTAGATATGATGACCTCGCGGAGCCATACACAATACAACCGTAATCTAAACTGGAGCGTACAAGAGAGCGGTAAATGTGTAAGAGGCATGTTCGATCGGATCCCCAGTGCTTCTTTGAGAGAACTTTGAGTATGTTGAGGGACTTAGAAGCTTTCTTCTTAAGGTTAGTTATGTGAGGCAGGAATGTTAATTTTTTATCAAAAGTTATACCTAAAAATTTGTGTTTATTTTTTACTGGCAGTTCAGCTTCATTTAGGTATAAAGTTGGATCTGTCTGTAGGCCTCTCTTCAGTGAAAAAAGAACAGCTACTGTTTTTTGAGGGGAGAATTTAAACCCATTCCTGTCTGCCCATGTAGCTAACTTATTCAATGTTATCTGTATTTGCCTCTCACAGGATGATATGTTGGATGATGTATAGGCAATTTGCAAATCATCAACGTAGAGTGAATACATAACAGACTCTGGGATTGCTTTACTTATACTATTCATTTTTACAACAAACAATGTAGTACTTAAAATACATCCCTGTGGTACGCCATTCTCTTGGATAAATGTTTTTGACATAGTTGTGCCTAGACGAACATTAAATGAGCGGTTAGAGAGGAAATCACGCAAGATGTTTAGCATTCTCCCACGGATGCCCAAGTCTGCAAGGTCACGCAATATTCCGAACCTCCATGTTGTGTCGTATGCCTTTTCAAGATCGAAGAAGACCGCTAGACAGTGCTGTCTGTGTATGAATGCTTCTCGGACGGTATTTTCCAGACGGACAAGATGGTCAGTTGTACAACATGCCTTCTTAAAGCCACACTGATGAATATCGAGAAGCTCTTGGGATTCTAGGATAAACATTAATCTAATATTAAGAATACTCTCAAATGATTTTGCCAGACAGCTAGTTAATGATATTGGCCTATAACTGCTGGCCGAAGTTGGTGGTTTGCCATGCTTCAAAAATGGTACAACAAGAGCTTTTTTCCACGCCTCCGGTATCTGTCCTACTACCCATATCTTGTTGAAAAACTTTAGAAGGGCTTCTACAGATGGCTCAGAGAGGTGGGACAACATTTCATAATGTATCTCGTCGGGGCCTGGGGCAGTCTTTTTGCCAGTAGATAGAACTCTATGAATTTCTTGTATTGTGATTAAACTGTTAATCAGTTCGTTGCTGCCACCGCTAGTTGGGAGTTTCTGTTTTTCAGCTGTGATTTTATATCTTAAGAATGATTCTGTGTAGTGGTTAGAGCTAGACACTCTGCAGAAATGCTCACCGAGTATATCTGCCTGCTCCTGCAAGCTAGTTTGCACACCTGGAGGGGTTAGGAGAGGGACTGTGTAGGGGGAGTAGGTACCATCTAGTTTGCGAACTTGTTCCCATACCTTTTTGGATGTGATGGAACTGTTTATAGATGAAACATAGTTTTTCCAAGATGTTTTCTCTGCGCTGCGACGAATATATCTTGCTTTTTCTCTTGCTTTCTTAAAGTTCATTAGGTTCTCGTGCGTTGGGTACCTGCGAAAGACACCCCAGGCTTTATTTTGTTGTTTTTTTGCTTCCTTACATTCCTGTGTGTACCACAGTTTATGATTTGGTTGTATTTTGCCCGAGGACTGGGGGATAGCAAGGTGAGCAGCAGCAAGGATACGGGTCGTGAAAAGCTCATTTAATTCATCTACACTGAGGCTGTCTGAAAAAATGTTTTCTAAATTGGCTTCTGATTTGAACAATGACCAGTCGGCTAGGTGGAGCTTCCAGCGACGTGGTTTAGAAGGGATGATTGATGGAGAAGATAAAAGCTCAATAACAACAGGTAGATGATCACTTCCATACGGGTTGTCTATCACGTCCCATTTAAAATAATTAAAAATCGATGGCGAGCAGAGGGATAGATCTAAACAGCTCATTTTTCCAGAGCTTGGTGAGCAGTATGTTTGCTTTCCGGTGTTCAGCAAACATATGTTGTTACATAATATAAAATCTTCTAATATGCGGCCTCTAGTGTCTGTTAATTCACTGCCCCAAAAAGATGAATGGGCATTAAAATCACCAACTACCAGATAAGGCTCTGGCAGCTGGTCTAAAAGCTCCTCTAAGTCATGGAGATTTACTGGTGAATGAGGTTGAAGATATAAGCAGCATATCGTTATCGTTTTAAAAAGCAAAGTGGTGACAGCTACGGCTTCGTATTTAGTTTTGAGCTTGATTTGTCTGGTTGCAACACCACTCTGGATAACAATAGCGACACCTCCTGATAATCTACCAGACTGCTCCCGGTCACACCGAAAGACTTTATAATTTTTTAGAATGTTTTTATATTCAGGTCCTAGGTTTGTTTCTTGTAAACAGATGACGAATGGAGAGAACGTGTTTAAGAGATCTTTTACATCACTATAGTTGTTAATTAGACCTCGACAGTTCCAGTGAATGAGGAACGCCATATTGGGTGGATTTTGTTGAGAGTTAAAAATTTAGGTTTCGGGTCTCTCAGGGCCCGTTATTCGGGGTTTGTCCCTTTTTTTCTTTTCAAGGGAGTTGTGCCGGCGCAGAAGCGGCGGCGAACTAAGACTAGTGTCCATCGCTTCCTCGGAGGCGCTGGACGTCCGCTGGTCAGCTGCGGGTGCTTGTGTTTCAGGCTTCTTCTGAAGGGAAGCCTTTTGGGCTGGCGGTTGCGAGACCGGTAGGCCCTGTTTTGCAGATGGCAAGGAA
Source organism: Amblyomma maculatum (assembly GCF_055883805.1). Classification (NCBI taxonomy): domain Eukaryota; kingdom Metazoa; phylum Arthropoda; class Arachnida; order Ixodida; family Ixodidae; genus Amblyomma; species Amblyomma maculatum. Next base: position 112,315,171 of record NC_139347.1, on the reverse strand, counting down.
GCTTTCGCTGTCCCTGCCTGGGGCGGGGGTGGTCCTGTCTGAGGCATTGCCTGGACAGGAGCCAGATTCAAGCGTGGCGTGTCGCCCCCACGCGCCACCTTGGAGTAGTCTGCCTTCGCTGTAAAAACGAATGGGTTTTTCTTTTTCAGTTTTTCGCGCGCTTCTTTGAAGCTGATGTTTTCTATTGTTTTTATGGCTATGATTTCCTTTTCATTTTTCCAAGTTTGGCATGATCTGGAGTAGGCAGGGTGCTCCCCATCGCAGTTGGCGCAACGTGGCACAGCTGCACAGTTTTCAGAGGTGTGGTCATTTCCAGCACATCTTGCACATTTTGGACGGCCACGGCAGCTCTGTGAGCCATGACCGAAGCGTTGACAATTGAAACAGCGTCTGGGGTTGGGGATATAATGTCGCACAGTCACTTTGATATATCCTACTTCAATAGATTCGGGGAGTGTGGAGGTGGCAAAAGTTAGGACAATGTGCTTAGTGGGTATTTCTTTGTCATCTTTTCTTATTTTTATTCTGTGCACATTGGTTACATGCTGTTCTTTAAGCCCCTCAAGCATTTCTTCTTCTGTGAGGTTCAAGAAATCGCTCTCAGATATCACGCCACGGACAGTATTCAATGATGTGTGCATAGACACTACAATTGGGATGTCCCCAAACGACTCAAGCTTTGGAATGTTGTCATATTGAGTTTTGTCTTTGACTTCAAGCAGGAGGTCCCCACTGCCCAGCTTGGATACTTTGTATCCTGGACCCAGGGCTTGTGTGAGAGACTTGGACACGATGAAGGGAGACACCATGCGGGCTGGCTTTTCTGGTTTTTCACTGTGGATAACGTGGAACTTGGGGAATATTTCTAGTTTTTCATTAAAGAATTGAGAGGTTACTTCGGTCCGCCTTTTCTTTGTTTGGCGATCATTTTGTCTTGAAGAAGCCATAAAGTAAGTATGCTGTTCGGTCACAGTGCCAGCCACCCACCATCGAGCCCAACAAGGGGACGGGGCAGGAGTTAAATAAATAAGTCCTACCCTCGCCAGCTGTACACAGTAACTATAACCTAATATGGGTAACCCAGGGTAGTTACACCACACACGGTTAACCCTAGCCGCCCGGAAGAAGGAAGAATCCAAGAAGAGAGAAGAAGACAGGAGAGCTGTAGGATAGAAGATAGGAAAGTGAAAGATGGAGGGGAGGATAGGAAAAGGCGACTGCCGGTTCCCCCCGGGTGGGTCAGCCCGGAGGTGCCGTCTATGGGAAGCATGGGCCAAAGTGGTGTGTTGCCTCCGCCGAGGGGCCTTAAAGGTCCAAACACTCGGCATCGGCTCAACCACCAGGATCCCCTTTTCCCCAGACACGGCGATGCCACGCACGGCTAAGCGTGGGTGCTCGGGGTCCGTGGTGTCGCACAGTACACGCAAACATCTGCTTTAACAGATGCCCCCTGCGGGGCAACAGTATGGAAGAGGCCATCGAGTTAACGGTCGAGGAGGAGGTTGTCAAGCGCCTGCATTTTTCGACGTATTAGTGGAGCAAGACGATGACAACCTTTCCTTCGGAGTCTTTAGGAAGAGCACCCACAAGATCAGGTACCTGTATTTCGACTCTGTGAACACGTCCGTCCGTACACGCGCCGTTACGGCCTCATTAATTCAACGATTTCACAAAGTCTCCTCAAGACCTGAGGACCATGCCTCAGACCTGACGCAAGTACGCCGTGAGCTTGCCAGTTGTGGCTACCCCAAAACATTTGTGGACGCCATGGAGCGATGTTCAGTGCAACCAATAAACCTAGATCGTAGCCACTGTCAATCACTTGTTGCCATTACGTATGCACCAGGCATAAGTGAAGCACTGGGAAGTGTGCTGCGTACATACAATGTTCACGTTGCCACCGCAAGATACGACACGAGCTGATGAGCGTGAAGAACAAGCTAAGAAAAAAAATTTCCCGGCGTTGTGTACAATATTCCTTGCGCTGGATGCGACCATGTTTACTTAGGCGAAAGCGGGAATTTTAAAAGGTGCTTGAAGGAAGACATGAAAGACATTTAAAACAAGAAATTCGGTTCCAGTGCACTTGCAGAGCACCCCATATCAAGTGGACATGATATCTTCTGGGAAGAGGCTTCCGTCCTCGCCAAAGAGAGGAACGGGCTTTCACGCCAGTATCTCGAGTCTGTGCTGATACACACGATGAAAAAGGCGCCTAATTGCAACGATGGCATTCTACCCCATGCGTATGCAACGTGCCTCGGACGTTTATTGAACGTTCTTAAGCAGCGCTCTTCGAGCGAAGTTTTCAGTGAACAAGGCTTGCGTTTGGAAGCCGAAATGTCTACATTTTTACCCAAACCTTTAGTCGGCGTGTTTTTTTTTTGTACTCATAATGACCTTGCTACCCGACTAGACGAGATTTCGTCAAACCTTAGACTTCACGTTTTAAATGCTCGTATACACGTAACATGAATAAATATTTATTGTTCTATTACAAATCATCTGACAACAATAGTCTACGAAGACTTCAGCGATTTTTGGCGATGAACAACACACAGAATTGTACAGAAAGCTATACTACATGGTGACTGTTTTCAGAAGAAACAGTCTTCGTAGTTGTAAACACTGCCTAATACTATCTAAAACGTTCGCGATGGAGCTGTTATAAATGATATCACAATATCTAATAAATTGGCGTATGCAACACACGTGCGATAAGCGACCAGTTTGCTGAAATACCAACTGACAGTACCTCTCAATGTCTAGTGTTCTGAAAAGAATTCAGTACCGTGCCGTGTGCTCTTTTGTCGATGTTTAACCTAAATGTACAATAAATATGAGCGAAACAACCTTGGTCATTATCTACATGAGGGCGTACGAGAGCTATCGTACATTTCGGCTTAAAGATATAAATATGAAATACTTCTTTCATTACTTTTTAAGTTATCTTGACGCGAAAAAGACCGTTTTGCTGAAATGTCGCCATTGTCATTCATCGACAATTTATTAGCTATAGCTTTGGAACTGGGCAATCGAGCCACAGCCGCAGGTGATTTTTCTTCACTCAGTCCAGCATTCAGAACGGAGAAACGTGGCGCACGAATGTGCATCTCATGTGACCGTTTTTTGTATTTCGCTGTCTTTGTTTGGAGCTTGAAAAAAAAAAACATGTGAAATTTTATCAATACTTATTGGAATGGCGGTGAGCAATACGGTTGGCAGCTGTATGCAACGGGCTTCCCCGGCCCATCTAAAATATTTAATTTTCTATCCTTAGCTGTAAGTAAGCTGAGAGACCTGATATATACATTCCCACTTCATCCAAAATATACGAACTAAAAGACGGCAGGAGCCAAGGGCATCGTACCGTTCATTTCTCATTTCACCCTCATGCATCCGAATAAGAAAATGTCGCCTGTATGGCCATGTGAAGTCTTTTGGAAAAATAGGCGAGCATGCTGTAAAGAACGGGGGAAGCCTTAAAGCGGTAAAGAAGAAATTGGGCATAGGCAAAAACCAGATGCCCCGCAGGGGGCACCTGTTAAAGCAGGTGTTTGTGTGTTTTGTGCGACACCACGGACCCCGAGCACCCACGCTTAGCCGTGCGTGGCATCGTCGTGTCTGGGGAAAAGGGGATCCTGGTGGTTGAGCCGATGCCGAGTGTTTGGACCTTTGAGGCCCCTCGGCGGAGGCAACACACCACTTTGGCCCACGCTTCCCATAGACGGCACCTCCAGGCTGACCCACCTGGGGGAAATCGGCAGTCGCCTTTTCCTATCCTCCCCCTCCATCTTTCGCTTTCCTATCGTCTGTCCTAAAGCTCTCCTGTCCTCTACTCTCTTCTTAGTTTTTCCCTTACTTCCCGGCGGCGAGGGTTAACCTTGTGTGGAGTAACCACCCTGTGTTGCACCATATTAGGTTATAGTTAGGATGTACAGCTGGCGTGGGCAGGGTGCTTGCTCAAGCTCCTGTCTCGTCCCCTTGTTGGACTCCATGGTGGGTGGCTGGCATCATAACCGAACAAAAATTGAATTACATGGCCTCTTTTATTTCTAAAACTGATCGCCCTCCCAGTAAGAGAGGGCGCACCGATGTGACAAGCAAGTTCTTTACGAAACATGTCAACAGCTTTCCCCGCTTCCATGTCGTGCACTCAGAACATGCAGAAAAAACTGCCCGTCAGATCTCGCCATTCCTAGTGACAAAGACGCTCACAGGTGCCATAGGTCAGGGCTACAAAATTAAGAAACTACCAAATGGTGACCTCCTCCTAGAAGTGCTGTATAACCATCAGAGTGAAAAGCTAACAACCGTTACGTCGTTCGGGGACATCCCTGTCTCAATCAGCCCCCACAGGTCACTCAATACAGTTCGTGGAGTCATTTCAGATAATGATCTCAAATACGTGACTGAGGAGGAATTACTAGAAGGACTAAGAGACCAAAATGTAACCAATGTCTATCGAATCAAAATTAGGAGAGACAATAACGAGATTCAGACTAAACACATTGTGCTAACATTTGCACTGAGCACCCTTCCTGACGCAGTTGAAGTAGGCTACCAAAAACTCAAGCTCAGACCGTACATTCCCAACCCACGCCGCTGCTATAATTGCCAAAGATATGGCCACAGCTCCCAGAGCTGCCGAGGCCGCCTCACCTGCGCAAAATGTGCCTCCAACGAACATAGCACAGACAACTGTAACACCGAAGCAAACGTTTGCGTAAACTGTGAAGGCAATCATCCAGCCTACTCACGATCTTGCCCTACATGGAAAAAGGAAAAAGAGATTGTAACCTTGAAAGTCACGGAGAATATTACTTTCGGAGAGGCAAGAAAGCGGCTTTCGTTGGTGCAGAATCCAACTTACTCTGTGATGACGCAACAGGGCGCAGCGTCATCGCAGACCTCGGCATCTGCCCAGGTCACGTCTAGTGACAGTGGTGCAGGGCCATCCGCGCCCCCTGTGGATGTAGCTAGTGCTACTCCACTACCCCCAAAACAGGTCATGCCGACCCCCAGGTCAGCAGGCCTAAAGGCCTTGCCCCAAGGGGCGAGGTCAAAAACAAATGTATCCGTGCCTTCTGCACGAAGGTCCAGCACATCTGAAGATGTGATGGACACATCGCCCCCCTCGCCTCCGCAGCAGCGGCGGCAAAGCTCTCTTGAGCGCAAAAGAAGGGACAAAGTCCCAATAACGGGTCCAAAAGACCCAACAACATAGATTTCCAACCCTATCCCCAACTAATCCACCACCATGGCATTTCTAGTTCACTGGAACTGTCGCGGGCTTTTACACAACTACACTGATATAACTGACATTTTAAATTCATTTTCTCCAGTTGCGTTGTGTCTCCAGGAGACCAATCTCGGACCACAGAACAAAAGCTTTCTTAAAAAATATCAAGTCTTCCGTTGTGACCGACAGAATTCAAGCAGGCTCTCCGGAGGCACTGCTATTGTGGTCCAAGGTGGCGTTGCGACACGAGGAATCAACCTTAAAACCTCAATTGAAGCTGTTGCAGTCACCGTGGTGCATTTTAAAACAATAACAATATGTTCTTTATACATCGAACCTCATTTCACTATCACACTTAATGATTTACAAGCAATCTTAATGCAACTACCGGAGCCATATATTTTAGTAGGGGATTTTAATGCTCATTCACCCTTTTGGGGAAGCGAAAAAACGGACGCCAGAGGTCGGATTTTAGAAGATTTTATTCTCAACAACAATGTTTGCCTCCTGAACACGGGCAAACACACTTACTGTTCTTCAAGCACTGGAAAAATGAGTTGCATTGATTTGTCCTTTTGTTCACCAAGTCTTTTCACTGATTTTAGATGGAATGTTATTGACAACCCTTATGGAAGCGATCATCTTCCCATCATTATCAGTCTAACATCGTCACCATTAATCACCTTTACTAAACCACGGCGTTGGAAACTGTATCTAGCCGACTGGGCACTCTTCCAAAAACATGCCGCTTTAGAAAAACTCTTTTCGGACAGCCTCGATGTCAACGAGCAAAATGAAAAGTTCACAGAATGTATCATTGCCGCTGCTCATTTAGCCATCCCCATGACTTCGGGAATAGTACGAAGGAATGGAAAGATATGGTATACAAAGGAATGTAGAGAGGCCAAAAAGAAGCAGAACAAAGCCTGGGGAATTTTTCGTCGATACCCTACACAGGAAAATCTAATTAAATATAAAAAGGCAAGGGCTAAGGCTCGAAATATTCGACGTGATGCTGAAAAAAGATCTTGGCAAGGTTATGTGTCTTCAATAAACAGTTCCGTCACAGCAAAGAAAATGTGGGAGCAAGTCCGCAAACTCGATGGCAAATTCTCTCCTTTTGCAGTTCCTTTCCTTACACCCCCTGATGCACAAACAAGTATACTCGAGCAGGCTGACCTATTGGGAGAACACTTCTCTCATGTTTCTAGTTCCCTACATTACACAGACTCCTTCTTAAAGTATAAAAACACGGCAGAAAAACAGAGACTTCCTACAAATGGTTATACCAACGAGCCCTACAATAACTTAATTACAGTTCAGGAACTCCATAGAGTATTAACTAATGGCAAGAAAACTGCACCAGGCCCCGATGAGATACACTATGAAATGCTAGCCCATCTGACCGAACCTGCAGTAGAAGCACTCCTGAAATTTTTTAACAAAATCTGGGTGTCAGGCAAAATGCCTGATGCTTGGAAGAAGGCTGTCATTGTACCATTCCTGAAGCCTGGAAAACTGCCAAACTCTCCTACTAGTTACAGGCCAATAGCCCTAACTAGTTGCCTTGCCAAATCATTCGAAAGCATAGTCAATACCAGGTTAATGTTCATTCTTGAAGCTCGTGAACTCCTTGATACCCACCAGTGCGGCTTCAGAAGAGCTTGTTCAACACTGGATCATCTAGTTCGGCTTGAAAACACAGTCCGAGAAGCCTTCATACATAAACAGCACTGTCTTGCAGTTTTCTTTGATATGGAAAAAGCGTACGACACCACCTGGCGATTTGGGATACTTCGCGATCTGGCAGATCTAGGAATCCGCGGCAGAATGTTGAACTGCTTAAAAGATTTTTTGTCCGACCGCTCGTTCCAAGTACGCCTCGGTTCTACACTCTCGAGGAACTTTACACAAGAGAACGGAGTACCGCAAGGATGCATATTAAGTACTACACTTTTCATTGTAAAAACGAATTCCATAGCCAAAGTAATCCCACAGTCTGTTATGTACTCACTTTATGTTGACGACCTACAAATCGCATGCACATCATTCAGCCTATCGACGTGTGAACGACAGATACAACTAGCATTAAAGAAACTGAGTAATTGGGCAGATAAAAATGGATTTAGGTTCTCGCCTCAGAAAACAGTTGCCGTTCTTTTCTCTCTGAGGAGAGGCCTGCAGCTCAATCCCACCCTGCACCTAAATGAAACCATACTCCCGATAAAGCAAGAACACAAATTTTTAGGACTAACGTTTGACAAGAAGCTCACATTCCTCCCACACATAAACAGCCTGAAAGTCAAAGCCTCTCGAGCTCTCAACATCCTTAAAGTACTCTCAAGGAGACACTGGGGCTCTGATAGGACATGTCTTCTCCATATCTATCGCTCAGTGGTACGCTCCTGTTTAGATTACGGGTGCGTGGTCTATGGGTCAGCAAGACCGTCATACCTTAAACGGCTGGACCCAGTGCATAACCTGGGTCTGCGTCTTTCGACCGGTGCATACAGGACATCGCCGGTGACAAGTCTGTATGTAGAAGCAAACGAACCGCCACTAAAATACAGGAGGGCAATGCTTACACTTTCATACGTTCTGAAAATCCGCTCGTTACCGAAACATATTTGTTACTCCATACTTACAAACTGCCCCTCAAGAACACTGTACATCAATAAACCTCGATCCATCAGACCTCTCATACTCCGTTTTGAAGAGCAGTGCCGGGAACTACACTTGTTGGATGCACTTCCTGATATTGCACGGAGACCTGACCCACTGCCACCTTGGTACAACTTCACTGCTGTGTGTGACTTCACATTAACTCAATTTCGCAAATCACAAACACCGCATGAACACATTATACAAGAGTTCTTGGCATTAAATGAGAAATACAGTGATCACAAGGCATTCTATACAGATGGTTCAAAGACAATATTTCATGTAGGCAGTGCAGTAATAGAAGACAAACAGGAAACAACAGTAAGGTTGCCACAGTGTGCCTCAATATTTACTGCCGAATGCTACGCCTTATCCCTAGCAATAGATCAAATAGTCAACAAAAACATCAAAAACAGTATCATCTATACAGACTCTCTGAGCGTACTCACATCACTACATCAAAAAAATGCTACAGAACCTTTAGTAGGGGACATAGTCCATCATGTAGTGATAGCAAAAACACAAGGACTTAATATCAAATTTTGCTGGGTGCCAAGCCACGTAGGAATCAGCGGTAATGAGAGGGCTGATGCATGTGCCGCGGCCGCCTCCATTGCTCAAGTACAGAAGGTGAAAATTCCACATAATGATGCCATAAAATTCATACAAAGAACACTGAGACAAAAGTGGCAGGCTGCATGGGATGGCGAAGTTAATAACAAGCTACACCTAGTAAAGCCAGTTATAAAAGAATGGAAAACATGCAGCCATCAAGAACGTTTTATTGAAGTAATCTTATGCCGTCTTCGCATCGGACACACCCACTTGACTCATAACTTCATCCTAGCAAAGAAAGACAAACCCATTTGTGAACACTGCAGAGAGGTGGTCACCATAAACCACATCCTAATATCCTGTATAAAACTCGATCAACTTAGAAAAAAGCATTTCCCACAGTTCTATGACAACTACATTCCCCTACATCCTAGCTTACTATTAGGAGAAAATTCACTGGTTAAAACGTCTTCTCTCATTGATTTCTTAAAAGATGCCAACATCCTAAACCTACTCTAGTATATTAAAATAATCGCTCGTTTCCTTTCACCAAACAGATGCGCAAACCCCGAGTTTGGCGCATGATGGCCTTAGCTGCCTATGTGCCACAAAACACAACACAACACAACACAACGCAAAAACCAGATGTATGCGATAAGGGACAAGGCGGGCAACGTCATCACTAATATGGAAAAGATAGTCAAAGTAGCCGAGGAGTTCTATACAGATCTCTACAGTAGCCAAAGTAGTCAGGACCGTAATGAGATTGACGGTAGGGAAAAACAGTCAGACGTTCCACCAGTGACGAAGGACGAGGTCAAGAAAGCACTAGAAAGTATGAAAAGGGGGAAATCAGCTGGAGAGGATCAGATAACTACAGATTTGCTGAAGGACGGGGGGGATATCGTGCTAGAAAACCTGGCCACCCTGTATACGCAGTGCCTGGTGTCATCGACGGTACCGGAACCATGGAAGAATTCAAACATTATCCTCATTCACAAGAAAGGGGACTCTAAGGACCTTAAAAATTACAGACCAATCAGCTTACTGTCTGTTACGTATAAGGTATTTACTAAGGTAATCGCTAATAGAATCAGGACAACCTTAGACTGCAATCAAGCAAAGGATCAAGCAGGGTTTCGGAAACGGTACTCTACTATCGATCATATCCATACCATCAATCAGGTGATAGAAAAATGCTCGGAATATAACCAGCCCTTATACATAGCATTCATTGATTACGAAAAAGCATTTGACTCAGTTGAAACCTCGGCAGTGATGCAGGCATTGCGAAATCAGGGGGTAGACGAGCCATACGTGAAAGTGCTGGAAGATATATATAGCGGCTGCACAGCAACCATAGTTCTGCATAAAGAAAGTAACAAAATTCCCATAAAGAGAGGTGTTAGGCAAGGAGACACAATCTCCCCAGTACTATTCACAGCTTGTTTAGAGGAAGTATTCAGAGACTTGGAATGGGAGCAGTTAGGGATAAGGGTAGATGGGGAATGCCTCAGTAATCTGCGATTTGCTGATGACATTGCCTTGCTAAGCAACTCGGGGGATGAACTGCAAATAATGATTGATGACCTAGACAGGAAAAGTAGAAAGGTAGGCTTGAACATCAATATGCAGAAGACTAAGGTAATGTTCAACAGCCTCGGGAAGGAACAGCAGTTTACATTAGGTAGCGAAATACTGGAAGTAGTAGGAGAATATGTCTACTTAGGACAGGTAGTAACCGCAGACCCGGACCACGAAAAGGAAATAACAAGAAGAATACGATTGGGATGGAGCGCATTTGGCAAGCACTCGCAGATTATGACTAGCAGCTTACCGGTATCGCTCAAGAGGAAAGTATACAACAGTTGCATCTTGCCTGTGCTCACCTATGGGGCTGAAACGTGGAGGCTAACCAAGAGAGTTCTACTTAAGTTGAGGACAACCCAGAGGGCTATGGAACGAAAAATGGTAGGGGTAACATTAAGAGATAGAAAGCGTGCAGAGTGGGTCAGAGAAATAACTCAAGTTACCGACATTCTAGTAGAAATTAAGAAGAAGAAATGGACATGGGCAGGACATGTAGTGCGAAGAGAGGATAACCGATGGTCGCTGAGGGTAACAAACTGGATTCCAAGGGAAGGAAAGCGTAGCAGGGGGCGGCAGAAAGTTAGGTGGGCGGATGAGATTAAGAAGTTCGCAGGGGTCAAGTGGATGCAGCTAGCACAGAACCGGGTTAAGTGGAGAAATATGGGAGAGGCCTTCGCCCTGCAGTGGGTATAATCAGGCTGATGATGATGATGATGATGATGATGATATTCCCACGTGTTGCCCATCAACATTATCATATACAAGTTCATGCATCACCGATAATAATAACTCCAATACCAGTGCGAACACTTACGCTGTATTCTCTGGAAAAAGACGTCGTTGACATTATAACAAAGATACGTCAGGAATTGTGACATTTAAAGTCGGCTTCGAATATTAAAATACATAAGCATCGTTAGAGTTCTAGATAGAATATATTTGGGCGACATATGGTCTATGAAAACAGTGGAAAAATATCCGTCAGAACAGATAGCAGTATTTTTACAATACTTTAAGTATATAAATAGAAGATGGCGTCGGGTACATGAAGTGAATGTGCTTATTATAGAGTCAAAAGTAAACTTTTTGCACACTGGCCAGGCTCATAAAAATATTTCTTTGTTTCCATCAAAAAGCTTATTCTTTAGAAAGAGGAAATAATAATGTTCTTTTTGAAATAAACTGATTTCCGTGAGGCCTATAATTTTACGGAGGCTTCAATAGGTTGCGGCTGCATACTACTTGCTCTTTTCTTTTATATACAATTGTGGTTAGGTCAGCTAAGTAAAATGTGTCGTCCTTTATCTTTCACATGCATCAATGCGATTTGCGTCTTCCCTTTCGGCCCCGCAGAGGCACCTGGTGTAAACTAGGTGTCGGTGCTTGGCGCCACTACGGACCCTGAGCCCTTATACTGAAGCTGTCATCCATACAGTGGCGAAAGGTTGAGAGGTGGAGGGAAGAAACCTTGAACGGTGGGAGTTGAGGCCGTGGTCAAGTCTCGGCCGATGGGCTGCTCGCTGTCTACCAGGCGAGGGGCTCCGCGACCTTGCTCAGCGTATAAGGGTGAACCAGAGGCGACATATATTAGGACCCCTTGGACTATCCATACTGCAAAGAAAAACTACCTTTAAAAAAGCCCGGTCGACCTCCGAAAAGGAGTCGCACTGAAGTCGCCTAGGGAGTCTGCCAAAAAGAGGCAGTGCCTACCGGACCGCTTCAAATCAAAACAACATATGCCAGTTGATAAAGGCGGCGAGTCCTAAACCCACTGTGTCATCCACATTCCACACTTACAGAAATGACTACTGAGATCATCATTTATTGGAACTGTCGGGGACTACTAAATAATCTGGATGATATATATGAAATCCTTTCCGAGCACCAACCAAATATACTTTGTCCCCAAGAAACCCACTTAAAACCAGCAGACACAAGTTTCCTCAAGCAGTATCTTGTATTCAGAAAGGATAGGCAAGGCAGCACTCGCCTCTGGCTGCGTTGCCATTGTAACTCAAAAATCAATCCCATGCCGAAGCATCTCACTTAATACAGATGTAGAGGCAGTGGCAATACGAACGGTAATTTTTGGTAAGATAACAGATTGTTCGCTGTACATTCCTCTAGATTACAGGCTATGTAGCAAAAATTTTGAAAAGCTGATTGACAAACTTCCAGAACCATGGCTGCCGGTCGGAGACTTTAATGCACACCCTCCATTATGCGGATGTACAAGAACGAACTCCCGAGGAGTGCTAATTGAAAAATTCTTATTGTCCTCTGGATCATGCCTACTTAACACAAAAGAGCCAACATACTACAACATATCACGTAACACATACACATCCACAGATTTAGTTGTCGGCTCCCCAATGCTTTTGGTAGCTACAGAGTGGGTTGTAATTAACAATCTATATGGAAGTGACCATTTTCTGATACCTGTAAAGTATGCAGCAATAAAAATGAAAATGCGTCTAATGTCCTAGGAAATTTAAAGTATATTCATCCAACTAGGAGAGGCTCAGGCAACACTCATCATTGCCTTGTTCATCAGTTACCGACTTAGGCATTGATTATACTCAGCGCTTGATCATGCTGCATATTATAGAGGCAGCAGAAAAATACATTCCACAGACGTCAAGTAAGCCACGAAATAAACGAAGACCCTAGTGAAATGCAGAATGTAAGACTGCTCGTGAAACTCAAAACAGGGCATCATCGAAACTACGCCGATACCCCACAGCCGAAAACCTAATAGCCTTTAAATGTCCAAATGCAAACGGCAGGCATGTTCGACGCATCTCCAAGCGAGAAAGCTGGTCATCATTCCTTTCTTCTGTGAACTTTTATTCTGATGCTCACAAAGTATACAACAAAATAAGAGCACTCAAAGGATATAGCACAATCCCAACGCCCCTTGTCAGCACCAGTGGTGACTCCCTTGAACACCAAGCAGACACACTAGGGCCACAGTTTGAATACATATTCAGCTCCGCACACTACACGGATTCCTTTTTGTGGCACAAGGCAACTGAGAAGAGGAAGCACATACATGATAAAATACCATCCACAGGAGGGTACAATAGCCCATTCACCATGGAGGAGCTGAAGATTGCACTAGACGCATGAGGTAACACAGCACCAGGTCATGACAGTATCACATGTGGAATGCTCACGCACCTGCATGTGGACACTCTTAAAACCCGACTCTGTCTGTATAATAAAGTATGGGCCACAGGCCACCGTATGGAAGGATGCGATCATTATCCCAATATTAAAACCCAGAAAAGAACCCACACTTGCTGCTAGTTATCGGCCTATTGCACTAACCAGCTGTCTATGCAAGCTTTTTGAAAAAATGATAGATCGTCGCATTCTCCATTTTCTTGAGTACAATGGTCTTCTTCATCAAAACCAAGCTGGTAGAGCTGGGCTGTCAACAGCTGATCAGCTCATTGCCTTTGAGTCTTATGTAAGGGATGCTTTTGTACATAAACAACATTGTTTATCTGTCTTTTTCGATCTTGAAAAAGCATATCAAACTACTTGGCGCTATGGTATCATGCGCGACCTCTTTTCTCTTGACGTCACAGGGAACATGCTGAGCACAATACGAAGTTACTTGCCTGAACGAACCTTCGAAGTTCGTGTTGGCAATGCATACTCAAAGCAGTACATACAAGAAAGTGGTGTCTCTCAAGGTGGTGTTCATATTTGCACACTTTTCATAGTCAATATGAACTCCTTGAAAAGCGTGCTGCCAAAAACCATTTCGTGTTCAGTATATGTTGATGCCGTCCAGATAAGCTTCACATCTTGCAACTTGGCCATCTGTGAACGACATATTCAACTAGCTCTTAACAAATTGTCCAGGTGGGCTGACGACAATGGGTTTCAATTTAATTCTGAAAAAAGTGCGCACTTTTCTCAAAGCAGCGTGGCATCAGGCCTGACCCCGACATTACACTGAATGGTCAGAGTCTTGCCTTTAAAGAGGCACAAACATTTATTTTCGCAGTTGTTGACGAAACACTTACCTTCATTGCCCACATAAAACAGTTGCGACTGAAGCATCTCAAAGCTATGAATCTGCTTAAAATTCTCTCTCACCGGTCATGAGGCACAGACCGCGACTGCTTTCTGAGCCTTCTGAATAGTGTAGTTCTATCACGCATTGACTAAGGCTCGATGGTCTATGGGTCAGCATCATCCTCTGCGCCAACATTGCTCGATCCTGTGCACCACCTCGGCCTTCGCCTCGCCACGGATGCTTTTCGAACTAGCCCAATTGCTAGACTTTATGTCGAGGCGAACTGATGGTCACTGAAACGAAGGAGAGAATTTACTTGTGTAACTTATGCTAAGAATGTACTATGCCAATTGGATCATCCATAGCACCAGCTCCTGCTTGACAAAACTGGCTCAGAACTTTATTAGGAAAACCATTTCTAACACCACCATATATAGTCAGAGTTGCCACGCATATTGAACATCTGGACGTTCCGATTACCAGTCTTCATACAACTTCCATAAAAGGCTTAATTGCTCCTTGGGAAATGGACGCTGTCAATTGTGACCTGTCGTTTCTTGAAGTGGGGAAGCACGCATCCCCTATTGCCATACAGCGGCACTTCATGTCACTTCAGGCGAATTACACTTGTGATTAATATTACACTGATGCTTCAAAGTCTGCTCAAGTGTCCTGTGCAGCACATGGACCGCACATTTCACTTTCTAAAAACTGAACAGACATACAAGTGTATTTTCCGCTGAGTGCCATGAAATCCTTCTAGCTGTGAGACACATTATTGAAAACCACTACGTACAGCGGTAATCTACACAGACTCCCTCAGCGTTTTGACCTCTATATCTTCTACGAAATGGCATAAGAGCCAGTCCTAAATTCACTTTTTTACAACCTCATGTCTGCCCATAAATTGAAACTTAAAATTACGCTATGTTGGGTACCAGACCACCGTTGTATATGAGGCAACGAGGTTGCTGATAGGCTTGCTGCCTCAGCTGCCCTTCGAATTGACACAGAAATTGACAAGATAACTTACCATGACCTCAAGCCACACATAAAAACATGATTAGGCAGCAATGGCAAGAGAAATGGTACGCAGCAACGGAAAATAAACTACACACAATAAAACCAAGGATATGTACCTGCCTATCCTTGGCTTTATTGTGTGTAGATTATTGTCTGTAGTTGCCTCACAGAAAAACTAGACAGATTTAAAACATAGCTCTGTGTAGGCTAAAAATTGCTCACACATACACAACACCTACATATCTTTGAACAAACTCTCCTGCACCACACTGTTTGAGAAGTGGTGATCGGCTTACTGTCATTCATGATTTAATTATATATGCACAACTCGAATCAGAAAGGAGGCGTCATTTCCCAACATTATACACTTACGAAATACCTGCCCACCCTTCCAATTTATTGGTGACAACCCAATGTTTCCTTTAAATCATGGGCTCAAATTGTTATGAAAGTATTCTTTTTACATGGAATTTCGTATCGACGTGAGTCTCAGCCCGTTCCTCCTCGAGAAGACGGATGAGAACTTTTAAAGCATCTATATATCCTTTTTTTTTCCCCCAGCTCATCATACATCCCGAATGAATTTTAGGCCCTATACACCACAGTATTTAGTGATTTTACAGAGCGAATGATTTTTTGGGGCCCTATACGCCACTGTTTTTTATCCCTTCATGAAACGTTACAAATTAGTATATTACATCAACTTTAGTAGACTGTTCACATTGTGTTTGGCGCTCTTTGACCTGAGACACCATTGCGCATTAAAATCCATCATCATCTTCTCTTTCAGAAGGCTACAAACTAAATATGGAGCTTACAAAAAGCCTGGACATGCTAGATGGGAACTTTACATCCTATACTACTTAAACCAATCCGACATAGGATTTGCTCGCTAACTTTCCTGTCTACGCCACATTGTCCTACATTCAAACATGATTTTTATATTTCGATAGAAGTAAAACCAAGAAAGACTGATGTTTGATGTCACTACATTTTATTGAAATGAAGGTGGGAAAATTATTCCTCTGCCCTTCACTATGGCGTTCCAACATCCTCATAAACTGCATGGGTAGCATCACGACGTTTAATATCCCATTAGAATTAACATTCAGATAATTTGTATTTCAGTTTTTTTGCTAACCATCTGAGCGACATGGCACTATACTTGAAGATTATTTTCGACATTACGTTGTAGAATCGCAAAATCTGGAGCAATGAAAGATGAGAGTAGCGGTGAAATTAGAAATGAGAAGGGCCGGTACCATATGGAACTCGCTCTGGGGTGGGTACTGGTTGGCAGAAAAATGAATCCTATGTTTCTGTCCCACCCCGCCACGGTGTTGCAGTTGTCAGACGCCCCACCTACCATGCCGAAATACCCGTGTTCGATCCGGACAACCGCCGGCTGCGTTTCGATAGAGGCGAAAAGAAACGGCGTCCGTGGTATAGTGTGTGAAGTCAAGCCTCGACGCTGTTGCTGACGTAATTTAGAACTGCCGAACGTTTGAGAGGCTTGAAATGCGTCGCATCACACCGAAGTTCGGGCGTCTGGCTAGCGTGACGTCGGTGGCCGCTCTTGGCGCGACAAACCCAACAGCGTCTTGCTATTTGCAATCCATGATCCGCGAGATAGTTCAAGAAGTAGCAGCCCAGTTCCTAGGGTTCGCTTTGGACGCTTCAGCGCTCTCTCCCTCGTATCCACCGAGTTTGTCTCCGGCAGGCGAAGTTAATGCAGCAGTTAATGCAGAACGTGACAAACGCATGGGCTCTATGAACAATAGGAAGATGCTGTTATTTGATTTTTCAGAACAGAAAACCTTGACTAAAGAATTCTTCTTGCAGCAAACGTAAAATTCATAACGGGGAGCCGAAAATGTATTTGATTTCATTGCATGTTTAATTCTTGGCAATGTACACAATGTGGCGTTAATTGGAAAGGTGCGATTCAAAATCATACGATGCCAAGGTCTCAAACTGGACGATATTTGAAGAGAGAATGAAACAGATTGGGTATGAAAGAAGTCTCTCAATGAATTATAGGAGAGGGAAGGAATAAAAAAATCAGGCAATCGCTATGAAATAGATACTCAGCTTTAACCGAATAAGACGACCTTAATGTAGAAGCGATGAAGATACCTTCATAGATATCATTACTCAGAACATATTAGAAGTAGGAGGTGGGATAGTTAGGATACCGGTAATTTTTTAAGATGAAGCATTTGTTTGAGGAACGCCAAAGTATGAAAGCATCCCGCTTAACTACCACAGAACTGACAGAGTTCTCACAGTTGACCGATAGGTGTAAGGTGTCCGACTAGAGGAAGTACGTATAATTATACGAAACTAAGCCTTCCCTAAAGAAACGTGATAGCCTTATAGCAGTCAAGAGAAAATTACACATGCGCAAATTCTGATGTATGCCCTGAAGCGCAAGGCGGGTAATTTATTTCTAATAGGGACAAGCTTCTCTAAGTACACGAGGAGGTCTATACTTGCGTAGACAGCAGCCAAAGTAGTCCGGAAAATTGAGAGATTGGCAACAGTTAAAAAAATAACATGTTTTGCATGTAAACAAAGAAGGGTGAAGAAAGCTTTCAAAACTGCAAAATGCAAAAAGCAGTAGATGAGAATCGCGTATCTAGAGATTTGTTGAAGGACGGTGGAGATATGTTAGAAAATGTGGCCACACCGCGCACGCAATTCCTGGTGACATGGATGGTACCGGAATTTTACAGGAGCTATAAAATTATCTGAATTATTATTTAAGGCGAGCCAAACGACTTGAAAAATAATGAACCGATCAGCTTACTATTCGTTACGTACTACGAAGTATTTAATAAGGCAATCGGTAATTGATTCTGCGTGACCAAAACTTTTATCAAAGAATCAAGCTGCATAGTTTTCACGAACTACTTTACCAATGATAATATTCATACTATTAATGTAATATGAATGTTCCTTGAAGATAACCACACTCTAGATGTCGTTACCGAGAAGCAGCACTCTTCATAAAAGCCAGAAGTAGCAGATGAGCAGCCCGAGGTGTGCGCACTTTGGCTTGTGGTGCCTGCGTTACTGTCCGCTGGTTGTATTATCCGTGCTTCACAAACTGTTCAGAAGGCTTCCGTGGTTACGTTATCGGCGTAACATTGTGGTGGAGCTGCGGGGTTAAGATTATGGGGGTAACACTCAACGCAGAACTGAAGTATTGTAGGAGTCGTCACCTTGCGGACCTTCAAACACTGCCTACCACAATGTAACCTGCCGATGACCCACCAACAGCTCATGGTGAAGCTGAAATCCAGGTTCGAGACCGGCCTACCGGCGCTAAAGCTGGTTCCACGCAACTCTATCGGGAGCCTCGGACTTTCGCAGGAGCGGCGGGCGAGAACGTTGACGAGTGGCTGACCCTCTACCAACGAGTGACCCACTACAACCGATGGGATGCCATCTCTAAGCCCGCCAACATATTTTTCCTCCTGCCAAATACCCTGTTATTCTGATTCGAAAACCATGTGGACTCTTTGACGGCATGGGATCATTTCGTCACTGAATCGCGCCTGTTCTTTGACGACTTCATTACGCGAAAAAATGCACTGAATAGATGCTCGCAGAGAGGGCTCAGCTACCGGGAGAAACGTCCGCGATCTATATAGAGGAGGTCTTGAAACTATATAAATTAATGAATGCTGAAAGGACCGAGGAAGGTGAACAAGGACATTTGGTGAATAGTATCGCAGACGATATTGTCACGTCTCGACAGAACGCCAAGGAGGGTCGAAATATAAGACGGTTTGATTATTGGCCTAGAACGAGTCTTGCGATCAAGCTTCCTCCTTCTTCTTTCAGCTCGCGCTTGTGTTGCCATAGTCGTCATCTTTTGCGTCGTCTTCTATGCGGCATTTGCCCCCCTCCTTAGGAAGCATCGTCCCGATGTGAAAAAAAAAGGAAGTAGGAGTTTAAGGTCAGGCTGAGTGGTATGGCTTCATACGCACGACGTGGACGACGTCAGCTTGGTGCTGGCGTCGCTTTGATGTCGACACCCCGTCTGGGATCACCTCATAAGTGACGTCGGTTAAACGTCGCTGAACAACATAGGGTCCAAAGTATCGTCGCAATAGTTTTTCGGAGAGTCCACGGCGGCGAATAGGTTTCCAGACCCACACTTTGTCGCCAGGTTCGTACATTACATGCCGGTGTCTCTGATTGTAGCGTTGTGCATCGTGCTCCTGCTGATTTTGAATCCGCACACGAGCTAGTTGGCGAGCTTCCTCTGCACGCTAAGCGAATTCGTCGGCGTCCTGATCGAGATCATCGGTGTCGGCATTCGGGAGCAACATTGCATCCAGCATAGTTGTTACTGGTCGCCCGTGAAGGAGGCTGAATGGTGTCATGCGAGTGGTGTCTTGGCGGGCCGTATTGTAGGCGAACGTAACGTAGGGAAGTATTTCGTCCCAATTCTTGTGGTTTACGTCGACGTACATGCAAAGCATGTCTGCGAGGGTCTTATTGAGGCGTTCCGTCAACCCATTGGTTTGAGGGTGATAGGCAGTAGTTTTACGGTGACTGGTACCACTGAGGCGAAGAACGATTTCCAAAAGTTCGGCCGTAAATGTAGTTCCTCGGTCAGTTATAATAAGTGCCGGAGCGCCATGCCTCAGGACAATGTTCTCAACGAAGAACCTAGCTGCTTCGGCGGCGGTACCCCTTGGCAGAGCCTTGGTCTCCGCGTAGCGGGTCAGATAATCAGTGGCGACAATTATCCATTTATTCCCGGCTGTAGACGTCGGAAATGGTCCCAGGAGGTCCATGCCAATTTGCTTAAAAGGTGTCGCTGGCACTTGAAGAGGGTGGAGTAGGCCAGCTGGTTTTACAGGGGGTGATTTACGGCGCTGGCAGTCAATGCACGTACGTACATAGCGTTTCACTGTCGCCGGCAGTTTTGGCCAGTAGTATCCGTGCTGCACTCTAGCCAACGTGCGGGTGTAGCCTAGGTGACCGGCGGTTGGCTCGTCGTGGCACGCTTGCAAAACTTCAGTGCGGAGAACCGATGGGACGACGAGCAGAAGACTGTTTCCCCCAGGACGGAAGTTCTTCTTGTAAAGGACGTTGTTGCGAATAAAAAATGAAGAGATTACTCGGGCGAAAATCTTCGGAACAACCGTAGTTCGCTTCTCCAAGAAATCAATAAGAGGGAGCAATTCCTGATCCTCTCGCTGCTGTTGGGAAAGAGTTGCGTCATCTATGACACCTAAAAACGCAGTGTCTTCATCGGTCATAGTGGATGGTTCGACCGGCGCTCGCGAAAGGCAATCTGCATCTGTGTGCTTCTTTCCAGATTTGTAAATAACTGCCATGTCAAATTCTTGCAATCGAAGGCTCCAACGCGCGAGTCTCCCTGAAGGGTCCTTTAAGTTCGTCAGCCAACAGAGAGAGTGATGGTCGCTGACGACTTGAAAGGGGCGAGCGCACAAATAAGGGCGGAATTTCATAACCGCCCATACCACTGCAAGGCATTCTTTTTCGGTTGCCGAGTAGTTCGCTTCTGCTTTAGATAGGGTCCTGCTGGCGTAAGCAATTACCTTTTCCACACCATCCTGGCGCTGCACTAACACAGCACCTAAGCCCACGTTGCTGGCATCCGTATGAAGCAGTGTAGGGGCGTCGTCATCAAAGTGCGCCAGGACAGGTGGTGTCTGTAGACGCCTCCTCAGCTCATTGAAAGCTTGTTGCTGTTCTTCACCCCAGCGAAAGACAGCGTTGTCACGAGTCAGTGAAGTTAATGGCCAGGCTATTCGTGAGAAGCCAGCAATAAACCGACGGTAATAGGCGCAAAGACCCAAGAAGCGCCGCAATGTCTTTTTGTCCGTAGGTGTTGGGAACTTGGCGACTGCGGAGAGCTTTTCAGGATCCGGCCGAACACCTTCTTGGCTGACGACGTGGCCTAAGAACTGCAGCTCCTCGTAACCGAAGTGGCACTTCTCGGGTTTTAATGTGAGGCCCGCAGATTGTATGGCCTGAAACACAGCTAGCAAACGGAGTAGATGCTCTTCAAATGTAGCCGAAAACACTATCACGTCGTCAAGATACACCAAGCATGTTTGCCACTTAAGTCCCGAAAGCACAGTGTCCATCAGTCTCTGAAATGTTGCTGGCGCCGAGCATAAACCGAACGGAAGGACTTTAAACTCATACAATCCGTCGGGAGTGATGAATGCTGTCTTCTCCCGATCCCTCTCATCCACTTCGATTTGCCAATATCCGCTTTTCAAGTCCATCGACGAGAAGTAACGTGCATTTCGTAGGCGATCCAAGGAGTCGTCGATGCGAGGGAGAGGGTACACGTCTTTTTTGGTCACTTGGTTGAGCTTGCGATAGTCTATGCAAAATCGTAAGCTGCCGTCTTTCTTTTTAACAAGTACCACGGGGGAAGCCCAGGGACTCTGTGACGGCTGGATAACGTCGTCTCTAAGCATTTCGGCCACCTGGCGCTGAATGGCTTCACGTTCTTTCGGAGCCACACGGTAAGGATTTTGTCGAATCGGGCGAATCGAGTCATCCGTGATAATTCGATGTTTTGTCAAAGGCGTTTGGCCGATCCGCGATTCTGAAGCAAAACAGTCTCGAAATTGATCTATGAGATCCAAAAGGTGGTCCCGCTCTGAAGAAGACAGATTTGGGCTCACATCAACGATGGTTACGGGTGTCTTGCACACTGATCCTCTCTGTTGCAGTAAGCAACAGTGCTGCGCATTTGGGAGGCTGTCGAAAAAGGCCACAGTTGTGCCTTTCGGAATTTGCTGACGCTCGTCGCTGAAGTTTGTCAGCAGCAGTTCGGTATGCCCATTGGTCAAGTTGACCAGCCCTCGAGCTATAGAAACACCTCGGCTGAGTACCAGGGTAACTGCCCGTTCGGCGACGCCATCGCCTGTATGCGCCACGTCGCATTTCACTTCAACAAGAGAGCATGATCTCGGAGGTAATGTCACCGTCTCATTGGCGACGCGTAAGGGCAATAGTGGTACTTGCGCATAGCCAAGGTCTTCATGGTTATTGGTGAAGGCAACGATGCTGTCACGGATGCTGATTACAGCCCCATGAAGACGCAGAAAGTCCATGCCCAAGATGAGGTCTTTGCAGCAGTCAGGGAGAATAACGAAGCTGCCAACAAACACCGCGTTTCCTATTCCTATCCGGGCAGTGCATTTCCCTGTCGGTGCCAGTAGCTGACCCCCAGCACTTCTTATTACTGGCCCAGTCCATTCAGTTTTTACTTTGCGCAGGGTGTCGGCCAGTTTCTGGCTAATTGAAAAATCTGTCCCGGTATCCACCAGAGCATGTACCGCCAGCCCATCAATGGAAACGGCGAGGTCAGCGCTAACAAAATTATCTGGGTTGATCGTCCCTTTCGGCATTTGCGGCGGAAGCGCGGCAAGGTCGGCGCTGTCAGCTTCGTCGTCATGGCTGATCATCTGGTACGGCATTTTCGGCGGTAGTGCGGAAATGTCAATGTTAGCGGCGGCGTCAGAAGCCCGGGTTGTCGGCAATTGCGGCGGTGGTGAGGGTTTCGACACTTTTAGACTGGTTGCAACCTCCCCTCGCGAGGTTGCAGCTCTTAGTTTCCCCGGTGAGGGCTAGGAGACCGCCGTCCGCTAACGCCAGTAGTGTTGCGACGCGTCGGCGAATAACGTTGTGGCGATGGGGAGGAGCGGCGGCGGAAGCCCGGGGATTCGGTTTCCCTGCTGACCGGAGGGTCGTCGTCGATTTGGGCAGAATCAGTGTCGAAGCGGCGGCGAGCAGAAGCAAGCGGAAAGGACTGCCCCTCTTCGCGGTGGCGGCAGTACCGATACACATGACCAGGTTGTCCGCAGTAGAAACAAAGTGGTCGGCTGTCATAACTGCGCCACCTGTCAGTTCGGCGCAGTTGAGAGCGCCTGGGAGGCGCCCACTGAGGCCCCTGGAGGAACCGAATCTCCTGACGGTTCGGTGAGCTCGGTGGGGCGTGGTCTGGCGGTGGGCGACGAAGGACCGCAGCATAGCTCTCGGGCTGCGGCTCGAGGTAAGCTGCAGGAATGTTGGCCGTGCAGCTGATCGGTTTTGGAGCGTGGTATGGTTCGGAAAGGGGTGCCGCGTTGTCGACTGGATGATACTCGTTGCATGGTGTAGACGGTGATAGGGCGTATCGAATTTCATTCCTCACTGTTTCCATGAGGGCCCCTGACGACTGAGCCTTCGTAGTCGTAATTCGCTGCAGCTCCTCAAGGACAATGCCTCTAATGATGTCTCGAAGAGTGGTCGTATCTGTTGCAGTCAGCGCCGCCGCAGTCGTCGGGGCACAGTTGACCGGTCGGTTGTACTGGCGGCACCGGTCTTGGAGGGCTCGTTCGATAGCCGTAGCGTCCTTAACGAACTCACTCACGGTTTTAGGGGGGTTGCGGACCAAGCCGGCAAACACCTGTTCTTTGACGCCATGCATGAGATGCCGTAGCTTCTTTGGTTCACTCATATCAGGGTCGGCACGGCGAAAAAGGCGAGCCATGTCTTCCGCAAACATAGCCACGCTCTCATTCGGCTTCTGGATGCGCACTTCAAGCAGGCGCAGCGCATTGTCTCGTCGATCCGTTCTCGCAAAAGTATCTACCAGCTGGCGGCGGAAGTCATTCCATGTGGATAAGCTGGTCTCGTGGTTTTCAAACCACGTTCTAGCATTATCCTGAAGGGCAAAATAAACATTGGACAGCTTCTGGTCTGCGCTCCATTGATTGATTTTGGCCACTCGCTCAAACTGGTCAAGCCAGTCCTCGACATCTTCAAAAGCGTCCCCGCGAAAGCACTCTGGTACCTTGGTGTTCTGAAGAGTCACCGGCGTAAGGTTGGTATGTGCCATGGCTTGGGGGACCTGACGAACTTGGGCGTTTGAAGAAGAGTCGTTCGGCAGATGGCTGTACTCCGGGGCTAGGCCTAGAAGGCGGCGGCTAGTGCGATGGACAGGAGTGTCGATGTCTGGGATCCGCTGTGGACTGCCGGAAGGAGTCTTATGCATACCCCAGCACGCTCCACCAGTGTCACGTCTCGACAGAACGCCAAGGAGGGTCGAAATATAAGACGGTTTGATTATTGGCCTAGAACGAGTCTTGCGATCAAGCTTCCTCCTTCTGCTTTCAGCTCGCGCTTGTGTTGCCATAGTCGTCATCTTTTGCGTCGTCTTCTATGCGGCAATATTTACAATTTCTTGATAGCAAAAGATGACCTGGACGAGGTTCCTGATCTCATTCGCCTCGTCCGCACTTTTGAGACATTGCAGACTCTTCGCATAACGCCAAAATTTAGACGCCAGCCAACGCTCCTACAATGGATACCATTCAAAACAGCTTAACGGACTTGACATAGATGATCCGGCAAATAGTTCGCGAGGAACTACAGCGGGTCCAGCCGTCTACGCGGTATGCATAATTAGTACCATGCTGAAGTTACCGTTCCTCGAGAGGCTCCCTTGAAACCCGGAATGAGCTCCGTCATTGCGGAATACAGTGACGAATACAGCCTAATGGCAAGGGTCGATAGCATACTCAACCGTCTCGCTACGAGTCTCGTACGGCTACTACTCGCAGCACAAGAGCCATGTTATCAGTTCAGTCCGTCGCCACCACTTGCCCGCTCCTCCAGGCGTCCATCCCAAAGACATTCGAGCCCCTGCTTCCTTGTAGCCTTCCAGGGAACAAGGTCTTCGCCGCACAGCCCCGTCTGCCACCGGTGTGGCATTTCGGGCACACCGCTAGTTACTGCCGCAGTCGCCCCCTAAACCACTACAATCGCCCCATCAACCAAGCTCAGCCACGTACCCATTTCTACGGTTCTAATTGGCAATAGCCTCTATCTTCATATTTTTTTCCGTAGACGGATAGACCATGCAATCCCTCTCCTATTTCCGACGCCGCTTCTCATCACATCCTGCGCCTTCTGCGCGCTGCTTTTCGTCACCACGGCCATGGCGGTGGTCTGTATCACCTGTGCGGAAAACGGTTTGGCGTGGTCGCTGGAGGTAAAGTCTCTGGAAACTGTGCACTGCCTGTTAAAATTTCTCTATCTGTTATAATGTTAAAGAGCACTGTTTCTGTTCTTATCGATGGTGGGGCGACAATGGCTTTAGCGGATACGTGTGAATCCATTTCTATTATGAGTTTACCATGTATAATGCGCTTAGGCTGCAAATTTATGTTTATATGGTACCGAGATGTGAATTGTTTTGATGCGGGTGGTGAGTTGTGCCATTTAGGAATGTGCAGTGCTACGGTGTTCCTTGGCAGAACGATATTAACAGCGCTATTTGCAGTGCTTTCGCGATGTACGCATGACGTGAATCTTGGTATTGATGTGTTGCGAATGTATAGTGCTACGGTGAACTGTCGCTCCAAAAAGCTCTGCTTTGACAGTTCCCTTCCGCCTGGGCTCTTAGAGGATTCGCCAAAGCAGGAGGATGTGTTTTCTGTGTCTCGGGATAGCAATGTACCAGCCCTTTCTATGTGATGCGTCCCAGTTTTGTGCCCCATTCGTGCTAGCGACACCTTCTATGCTGTCTGTGGTGGCGCCGCTTCTTTACAACTGTGCCAAAAACTCATAGTTGTTTCTCACTGCGTGGTGTCGGTGATCAAGGGTGGCTCAAGCCTGTGGGCCATCAATTGCTCTTCGCAACCAGTGGTTTTGCCCGTGAATATAAATTTTGCCACTTGTAGCCAGAATAATGCTGCCCGTTACTGGCTTTGATAAAAGACACACCTACCAGAGTTACTTCTGCTCCAGCCGCTGAATCACAACTGCGCCGAATGATCAGCAATCTCTAGGCAGCAAACAGCGTGGGACACTGGAAACTTTACTTTTCAAGTACACGTCCATCTTTGATTTTTCGGAGGCAAATGGGTCACGGTGCATTGCCTTGACACGTACCTGACCTCGAATTGACACAGGTTACTGAGACTCAGTTCTACAGAAGCCGTATAGAGTGTTGCCGACAGAACGTCAGGCGATCAGTGATCAGGTTCGGGATATTATGGAAAAAGGTATTATTAAAGAGTCATGCACTTCTTGGGGGGCTGCTGCCATTCTGATCAAGAAAAGAAGATGGTACATGGCGATTTTGCATCGATTATCGCCGTCTGAACGCAGTAACTAAGAAAGACTTTTGACCTGTTCCCCGGATCGATGACGCCCTAGATGCCTGTACTACGCGTCATACTTTTCATCTCATGATCTGCGGTCGGGATATTGGCTGATACCTATGCACCCTCAGGGCAGAACAGACCGCCTTGATCATGCCCGACTGCCTGTTTGAATTTATTGCAAGGCCGTTCGGGCTGTGCAACGCTGCTGCAAATTTGAAGAAAATTATGGATGCCATCCTACATGGTTTAAAATGGCATATATGTATGTGCTACCTTAATGAGGTCATTTTTGTCCGGACATTCCATAAGCACAATGAACGTATTGCATTTGTACTAGACTGTCTGATAAACGCTGGCGTCGTACTGAATGCGAAGACGTGTAGCTTCGGTGAACGGCACACATTGGTTCTTGGCCACCTTGTTGATCATGAGGGCGTCTGATCTGACCAACAGAAGACCGCGGCAGTTTAGTAATCTCCAACACCTCAGATTTTAGAGGGCCTTCGGAGTCTCCTCGGAATTTGTTCATAATTTCGCCACTTCATTTCCCGTTTCAATGACATTGCTCACCCGCTCACGTGCCTTCTCCGCAAAGACGCCCTTTAAAAGTGTACACCCGATTTTGATTCTTCGCCAACTATAATTGCTACGAACATCAATTCCAATTTCTAGACATTTCAACCCTTCTGCCTGCACGGAAATGCATACTGACGCCAGTGGTGTTGGAATCGGTGCTGTGTTGATTCAACGTTATTGCGATAAGGAACATGTTATATAGCTTACACCACTACCTCCTTAAGTAAACCTAAGCGCAATTACACACTTACTGAGCAATAGCATAGATAAAGGTATTGGGTAAAGAGCAGATATTTCCATAGGGCCCAGCGGCCCAATTGACTGTAGCGCACCAAGAGGCTGAGGCTCGCCGCACATCCGCTTTCGTTGAAGGCGCGCAGTTCGAATGCTGAAATGCGCTGCGCCATGGCGCGAAGTTTGAATTCTAGCAACGGCTTGCCATACTGCCGCGTCCTGTTTGCACATTGTCTGTTCTGTACGATGTCGTATTATTTTTCTAGTTATTTTTAGCAATAAAATATAAAATTAGTTTACAATTGCTGCTTACTTGCCATAAACGCAGCTGCGCAAATCCTTTGCCAAATAGTAGTATTGCAGAAACGATGCCGAGAGCTCTGTGAAGTGAACATTTATTTTATTGATACAAAAACAAAAGATACATTTCTGTCGCAATTTGGTGCACGAAAGCAACCAGGAAGACAGACTAAACATAGGATACATCAGCCTACGTGTACAATATAAAAAAGTAAAAAAAAAGTACACAAGGCAAGAAAGAATACATAGGTAGACATATGTAGTATTACATGCAGATATAGAAAATATGGAAAATGATACACAAGATAATAGACTTACACTGTGCTCAAAATACTTCGCGGCTCACTCATAATACCCTGTAACACAGATTTCACACAAATATACTTCAAGTTGTCTTGGGTATTATGCCACAAATATATTGCTTTCAGCTTAAATGCGCACCCTTTCCCATACAATCATGTGCTTTTGGATACGACCTTGACAGCAAAATTCCTGCAGACAGTCACGTCTTTGTTCCTCAGCATTACCTTTTTCAGAAAGTGTGAAGGGTTCCTAATCACAAATATTATGTAAGCCCGAAATAAGCTGAGAAACATTGACTCATGTTACAAAATGCTTGTATTCATTTTACAATGGCAATGTAACTAGTACTCGATAATTTCATAGCCAGAATACTCAACAGTGTTAATATAAGAATGGTTCCTCTATTCTTTATAGCCTAGGTTTCTTTGGGACGGTAAAAAAAAAACATTCAAGCTTAGCTTGCAGTTCATAATTGTAAAACAGCGCGAACAACGGTAGACAAGAACGGGAAGGACACGGGACGAGCGCTGACTCTCAACTAAGTTTTTAATGCCAAAACTTGGCGCCTTTAAAGGAAAGACAGTACATTCTACGTCACACTGAGGTTGATGAAACCAAACCAAAAGGCGGAGACACGTGCGACACTCAAAGGTAACCAATAAAAGCTATGTTTTTGTCATTTAGAGTGACAGATGGTTTGCTTATACATTTTTAGTCTTGACTGATATGGAAGGTTTCCATTATTTCCCGCGTTGTCTGATCGCAGGGCTTGTAAAGTATATCTGTTCTTCGCCATAAGGCGGTGCAAATACCCTTCTTTTTCGTTGTTTCACCCATCTTGCAGTGGCTTACTAGGTAAGATAGTTCCTTGTTACTGTCTAGATTATTTTTGTGCTCGAGCAGCCTTTTATTTATGCAGAGTCCAATCTGCCCAAGGTACCGAGCTTCGCAGGAGAGGGGAATCCTGTAAACAACTCCTTTGCTACAGCCGACAAACTTGTCAGGACATTGCATAAATAAAAGGCTGCTGGAGCACAAAAATAATCTAGACAGCAACAAGGAACTATCTTACCTAGTAAGCCACTGCAAGACGTTTGAAACAATGAAAAAGAAGGGAATTTGCACCGCCTTATGGCGAAGAACAGATATAGTTTACAAGCACTGCGATCAGACAACGCGGGAATTAATGGAAACCTTCCATATCAGTCAAGACTCAAAATGTATAAGCAAACCATCCGTCACTCTAAATGACAAAGAGATAGCTTTTTAGTGACCTTTGAGTGTCGCACGTGTCTCTGCCTTTTGGTTAGGTTTTATTAACTTCAGTGTGACGTACTGTACGGTCTTTCCTTTAAAGCCGCCAAGTTTTGGCATTAAACCTTAGTTGAGAGTCAGCGCTCGTCCCGTGTCTTTCTCGCTCTTGTCTGCCGTTGTTCGCGCTGTTTTACAGTTATGAACGTCTACCAACTTGCCCAATTGAACATTCTGCTTAGCTTGCAGTGTTGTCAGATGGTCAATTTGTTGGAATGCGAAAATATGTACTGATATTAATATTTCAGGAAACAATAGGAACATTTATTTCATGCCTGTTAACGCGTGTTTCCTGTTAAATAACAATTATAGCGTAGTAGAAATACCTGATGTGCACATTAAATCATTTTAAATGCCAAGCTGAAAGTGAAAGCTGAATATTATCGACTCGTAGGATGCGGGATATTGGTCTGGACCTCTTGCACATATGCAGCAATTGTCTCGCCAGGAAACGCAGCAGAGACTGCCAAATCCTGGCAATTGCTGTAAAATGTACAGTAGAAATACATGTCATCGTGATAAGCTATTTACTGACACTGTGTAAACAGAATAAACGCAAAATATCTGTAAAATAATAAAGTTGCAAATATTGGTCAATGATTAATCGAACCTCGCCTGCATACCCAGGTAAAATACAAAAATCAAGCTACACGGCGAAGGTTCCCACCACTAATTTCCAAGCTCTGACCATTTACCGATGTTAATCTGGCTTTAAAAGCTGTATTTACAACCGACTAAGTGTTTCATTCGATAAAAAAAATTTGATATCCGGCAGCAACAACACAGGGGATACCAGCCAGACGTCCACAGTGCGCATTAGAGCACTGAAAATAAATGCGCGGGTGGAATGCATGTTTTCAGAAACTGAGAGGACGGAATTATCGGCGCTCCACTTCTTTAGTATCAAGTACATCGGCGTTTCCTTTTCTATTGCCTTTTTTTAAAGCGCATTCCCCGCCGGGTTTTCGTTGCAGATGACAATCCTCGAAACACAAGTTACTGGTTCTCCAGATTTTGTGCGGTACCTTTTTTTTTCTGTCGTCTTAACAATAACGGTCCCGTACATACCACGCGAGAACGGTCGTCTTTACACATTAGCTTACTGCCGATGTTCAGAATTCACCCGGCCAACAGATCACCTGAAAGAGGGAAGCCCGCTAGGGGGCCAAGAAGAGCGGACACACCTCAGCACGGCTCCGCGAAACCTTGCCCGCTACAGAATTAAGGGACCAGGTACGGACGTGAAACTGCACCACTACGAGCAGAAGGTGAGTGGGTTACTCCCACCAATTTTGGTTCCCCTAGCTCCAGCCAAAATATCGAGAACCGTCCGAAAGCGACTCAAGCGGCACTGCCGCCGCGCTAAGCCTAGAGCTTTGGATTGCCACCGAACCGCCGTGCACAATGCAAGTGCAAGTTGAGGGTCAGACCCTCAAAGAGGGAGACTTTAATCCCTCAGAATGGACTAACGTGCTCAGTACCTACCAGAAAAAAGAAACATCACGCAACCAGGCAGACAACGCGGGATCCGCGTCGTCGTCAGCGTCCGCGTGGAGACCGACGTACAAACCCAATGGAACGCAGTTGCGCGCCACAAGGATTGTTGAACGCCGCAACAGACAAGTAGCGCCACTACCTCATCAAGCATACAAGGTCATCTTCCGCTCACAAGGAGGGTTATATCTCCCCACAGTGCAGCCACAGCAACTGCTCCGAAGTATTTGTGCAGCAGCCAACACACCACTGGGAGATCATGTACAGTTACGCATCCATCCAAGTAACAACACTTGCACGATGGCCACAACAAGCAAAGAGGCCGCACTTCAACTGGCGCAGGTGAAGATTATAACGCACGCCTGCAAGGAGTACGCAGTCACTGCGTACATAGCGCCAGCATCGGACGCTGTCCGAGGCGTCATTACGAATGCCTTTTCGAACGAAGCAGACCAAGAAATCGTTCAAGATCTCCAAAGACGAAACCCAGATGCGGACATTGTAGCCGCTCGTCGTATGGGACGCACTAAGTCTATTCTAGTGACATTCGCACAAGGCCCACTTCCCCGGAAACTAATTTACTTTGGCGGTGTACACCTGTGTACACCATACCGTTCAAGGCCAGAGGGCTGCACCAACTGCCGGCAACCGGGTCATCGCTACGATGTTTGCCCGCATCCGAAGCAATCAAAATGCCCAAGATGTGGCGTCGACCATGGAGCGGACCATGAGGGACTCTGCATCCCCCAGTGTATATTGTGCGGTGGTGAACACTTAACGGGAACAGGATGGTGCAAGGCGAAGCAACGCGTGACACGGCTCCGGCACAGAGATTCCGTTGGACAGCCTCGCCTCAGCGGAAGCGCTTCCAGAGAACGCTCTTCACGACGGACGCGTCAAGGCGACACAACTGACGAGAAGCGCATGGGAATCACGTGGGCAGAAAGGGTCGCCCGCACTCCAGACAGTCAGGCGGAGGAGATGGCCCGGCTCAGGGAGGAGGTAAGACGCCTACAGCAACACCTCTCCCACTCATCCTCAACCTTATCCCCTTCATTGCACCCAGATACCAACTCAAATGTTCCTCCTCCCACCACCCCCCTAACCACACAAACTCCATCCCCTCCTGCTACTCCCCCGTCTAAAAAGAAACGCATAGAGTCAAACAGCGACACCGATCCTCTAGCTGAACTAGAAGCCCGCTTAGAGGCGAAATTTCAAGCAAAATTCGAACTCTTCCAGCAAAAAATGGAAGAACGATTCCAAACCCTAACGGCCCAGCTAGAGGCGCGGCTAAACACATTCTGTGACCATCTAACTGTTAAAGTAGAAACGATGGTAGAGGGGGCAATTACCCGCATAATGAAGGTAGTTGACGCCAGATTGGCTACACTCCCCATCCAACCATCCCCCACTTCTTTCTTCCCAAGCCATCCCTCTATCCAACCACCAATACCCCCCTCCGTAGCACCCCAAGTGCAGCATGATGGCAGCTCATCCTCACTCCCTCTCCAACCATCCCCCACTTCTCTCTTCCCAAGCCATCCCTCTATCCACCCACCAAGCTATCCCTCTATCCAACCACCAATACCCCCCTCCGTAACACCCCAAGTGCAGCATGATGGCAGCTAATCCTCCAATTCTTAAGGGCAACAACAACCCACTAATAATCTGGCATTGGAACTGCCGGAGCATTAAGCGAAAGCGGGATCCTCTAGTGCAACTTATTACTAGCAACTCGTCACCCCCAGACCTTATACTTCTACAAGAAACTCGTATAGCACTCAACATACCAGCATATACAGCATACCACGCACCTAGCATGGACAAGCCCGTATTTACAACCTACATCAGACGCACACTCAGACACACAATACACGACTATACAGACGAGGTAGCACACATTACCGTAGAAATTATACCGAATGATGTTACTAAAGAATCATTAATAGTCTCCAATATATACAACCCTCCTAGTAGCCCCGCATCTCGTTGCGCGAATCTAATTAGGACCATAGCAAAGGAAGCCAAGAAAACACCTTTATTAATAGCGGGGGACCTAAACTGCGCACACGCTGATTGGGGATACAGCCGTACAAACAGCAGAGGAGAGGTTCTGTCCAATCAGATACAGCAGTCACAGCTATCCGTACATAATGATTTTGAAATGCCCACCAGACAGGGTACAGTTGGTATTATGGATACCAGCCCAGATCTCACGCTCGGCAGACACATCCCGCACCTGAAATGGGAACGAACCGGACACACATTAGGCAGCGATCATTATATCATCGCCCTAACCCTTGAGGGACCACAGTGCACGCCAAAGACATATAAGCATCGTTTGGTGAACTGGGAAAATTTTCGAAAACAACGACAAAACACCCCTGCTGAAGACAACATAGAATTAAGACAATGGGTGCGACAACTACTTCAGGACCAGGAAAATAATACGCAGGTCATTGATACAAACGAAGATGTGCCAACGTTAGATGCCAGAATGGCGCATTTACTTGAGGCCCACCGTAGTTTAAATAAACGGTATGCCACACAGAAGCACAACCGCAAACTTAATCAGAAGATTAATGATCTGGCCACCCAAATTGAAGACTATGGAGCGCAATTGTTTCAGCAGAATTGGACACAAATATGTGAAGGGCTAAAAGGAAATCTCACCACAAAGCGTGCATGGCACCTACTTCGGCACCTTCTGGACCCAACCCAGAGCAAGACATATACACGAAACATAATAGCTAGACTAACCCATCAACACAGAGATGACACAGATGCCCTACTAGCTACTCTAAAGCATATGCACACCACCCCGGGTCAACCACAATCCCTTCCCTCCTATGCAGGAGGACCAAATGATATATTAGATGCTGCAATAACGACATCAGAAATACGGGCAGCACTTCACAAGCTCAAGAACACAACGCCAGGCGAAGATCAGGTTTCAAATGCGGCGCTAAGAAATCTAGATTGTACTGTGATAGTCATCGCCATCGACATGCACCTGTGCGTTGTGCGACGAAGACAAAGAAGAAGTACGCTGGGCTCGCCGTTGCAAGGTCCTGTCCTCACAGCTCTCCATCTGAGCGTTAATAAACGCCCTATTACAATTGGTGGAGGTGCCGGAAACGATCCCACCCAAACTGGAACTGCGAAGCCGTACACTACCCTCTACGACCACCATGCAAGACACTTCGACGCTGCCGGCCGTTCCACCCACGATCATGTGTGCTGGCGTCGTGCGCCAGCGTGACCCTTGCCTGTTCAGCGGCACGGCCGATCAAGATGTCGACGCCTGGCTGTCATCCTATGAAAGAGTAAGCACCTACAACAAGTGGGATGACTCATACAAGCTCAGTAACGTCATATTCTATCTGACGGACGTGGCGAACCTCTGGTTTCGCAACCATGAGGCTGACCTGTCATCTTGGTCGACATTTAAAAAGAATTTCGCGGAAGTGTTAGGCCGCCCGGCAGTGCGTAAGCTTCGTGCCGAACAACGTTTACACGATCGTGTTCAGCGCGCTGATGAGACCTTTACCAGCTACATAGAAGACGTCGTTGATCTCTGCAAACGAGTCGACCCGGCCATGCCGGAAGCAAACAAAATCCGCTACATCCTCGAGGGCATTTCTGAGGACGCCTTCCAGATGCTGGTAGCGAAAGATCCCACCAGCGTTAGTGAACTCGTGAAGCTTTGCCAGAGCTACGACGAGCTCCGCAAGCGGCGCGCTTCTAGGCGCCGCTCCAGTGTGTGCGACGAAGGCGTATCCGCATTAGCCCTGGGTGGTTCGCCAACTTCTGAAGGGAGCCCGCTGAATCAAAAGATCAAAGATTTTATTCGTGAAGAGGTCGCACGTCAAATCTCACTCCTTCCCCATTTTCAAGACTCGGGCCGCCTCGTTCCTGAACTGGCTCCATCTTTGGCCCCTGCTATACGCCGTGTCGTGCAAGAACACGTCGCTGATGCCTTGCCGTCCAACCCCGTGGTGCCGCCTGTGACGGCACCTCTTACGTATGCCCAAGTAACGGCTAGGCCACCACCTTCGCCCACGTCTGGCTCCTATGTGCAGGTCCCTGCCTACCGTTCACCGCCGCATGCTGAGCCTTCGTTTCAAGCCCCACCCTCAAGGTTCCGCCCACATCCTATGAAACCTTGGCGTACTACGGACAACCTTCCGATTTGCTATGCCTGCGGTCGGCCGGGCCATGTTGCGCGCCTTTGTCGCCAGCGCCTCCAACCTTCACAGCCTGACATTCGATTTTACCCGTACGATACCGACTCACGCTCGCAAATGATTCCGCCCGGTTCTCAATTTGTCCCACAAGATCGCCAAACCTATACCACTCGTCGATCACATTCTCCTCGGCGCCGATCGCTTTCTCCAATGCTGCGACGTTCTACCAGCACCGTTGAGGGAAACTAACAATCGCAGTTCCGGGGGCAAGAACTGCGCTTGTTTCGAATTCCTCAAGTCCTCCATGCCGTCCCGCTAATGTTATCAAAGTTTCTGTAGAAGGCGCCACAGTTCTCGCTCTCGTCGATACCGGTGCAGCCGTCTCCGTCATCAGTGAAGCGCTCTGCCGTCGAATTCGCAAAGTGACCACTCCGATTTCCGACTTTTCGCTCCGCACCGCCTCATCACAGCACATTCACCCCTCCGCATCTTGCACAGCCCGTG
The DNA here is from genome assembly GCF_055883805.1 of Amblyomma maculatum. Lineage (NCBI taxonomy): Eukaryota > Metazoa > Arthropoda > Arachnida > Ixodida > Ixodidae > Amblyomma > Amblyomma maculatum. The sequence goes on along the minus strand of NC_139347.1, from coordinate 112,279,999 downwards.
TGCTCATTCAAGACGTCTTGTACCCCATCGAGTTTATTGTTCTGCCGAACTGCTCGCATGATATCATCCTCGGATACGATTTTCTATCGACTCATCAAGCCGTTATTGACTGTGCTCGTGCACAAATTGCCTTCGCCCCCCTCTGTGATGCCCCCTTCTGTGATACCCCTCCCCGCACTGCAAAACTTCTCGTCGCCCATGACACCGACATTCCTCCGTTCTCTGCTGCCCTCGTACCACTGTCTTGTGAGTGGGTAACTCCTTTGACTGCGATTTTTACACCTTCCGAAGCCACCTCCCGTCATCCCTGCCTCCTTTTTCCGTTCGCAGTTCTCGAAATTCAAGACGGCAATAGTGCATTTTACGCCTCGAACCCATTTTCTTGCCCAGCAGTCCTGCTCCGTGGCGAATGCATTGGACGTCTTGAAGAGCTTGATCCCAGTCATATCACCACTCTTGCTGACTCAACCCCCTCCTTCGACGTTAGTCTGTGCTCTTGCGATGTTGCGACCGCTTCGACGCCCTCCGACGTTTTCCAACATGCTATTGATGCTGATCTTCCACTTGCGCAACGTGATCAACTTGTCGCCCTCTTGCAGAACTTCGCTTCTTCATTCGACTTTCCTCAAACTGACTTGGGCCGCACGTCTGTCGTAGAGCACACCATCGACACCGGTAAAACTGCACCTTTGCGCCAGCGCCCCTATCGCGTGTCGGCTTCGGAGCGCCAAGTAATTGCTGATCATGTGGACGACATGCTCCGTCGGGGTGTCATTCGGCCATCCCACAGTCCCTGGGCGTCTCCAGTTGTGTTGGTACCTAAGAAAGATGGCTCCTTCCGGTTTTGTGTCGACTACCGCCGGCTCAACAAGATCACGCGCAAGGACGTCTATCCTCTGCCACGCATCGATGACGCACTAGACTGCTTGCAGGGCGCCGAGTTTTTCTCCTCGTTGGATTTACGATCTGGCTACTGGCAGGTGCCAATGGCTGACGCTGACCGCTCTAAAACTGCCTTCATCACACCAGATGGATTAAATGAATTCAACGTCATGCCCTTTGGGCTTTGCAACGCCCCGGCCACATTTGAACGCCTCATGGACACTGTGCTTCGTGGATTCAAGTGGCGAATCTGTCTTTGCTATCTCGATGATATCGTAGTCTTTTCTACCGATTTTCAATCCCACCTGCTCCGACTGAAGGACGTTCTCACTTGTCTCGCTACCGCCGGCCTCCAACTGAATCTGAAGAAGTGCCGCTTTGCTGCTCGCCGACTAACAATTCTAGGTCATGTCGTTTCTAAGGATGGCATTCTTCCCGGTCCCACCAAACTTCGTGCAGTTGCCGAATTCCCACGCCCAAAATCACTGAAGCAGCTACGAAGTTTCATTGGCCTATGCTCCTACTTTCGCCGCTTCATCTTAAATTTCGCCTCTATTATTGCTCCTCTCATCCAGCTCCTCTCCGGCAGCTCCGACCTCTGCGCATGGACACCTGCTTGTGATGACGCCTTCAACACTTTACGCCGTCTTTTAGTTTCGCCTCCCATCCTCCGCCACTTCGACCCGAATGCGCCAACTGAGATTCACACTGACGCTAGCGGTATTGGGATAGGCGCCGTTCTCACCCAACGCAAACCTGGCATCCGAGACTATGTGGTGGCGTACGCAAGCCGCACCTTGACCAAGGCAGAGTCCAATTATTCTGTTACGGAAAGAGAATGCTTGGCCATTATTTGGGCCATCGGCAAATTCCGTCCGTATGTCTATGGCCGACCATTTTATGTGGTCACTGATCATCACGCTCTGTGCTGGCTGGCGTCCCTCAAGGACCCGTCCGGCCGCCTTGCTCGCTGGGCTCTTCGCCTCCAAGAGTATGACATTCGTGTCATATATCGCTCAGGCCTCAAGCATACTGATGCGGATGCTCTTTCGCGCTCACCGCTGCCTCCCTCTTCGTTGCCTGATGAGATCTGCGCCTACGATTTGTCTTCGCTTGCCACTATTGACATGGCCACGGAACAGCAGCGCGACCCGTGGATATCTACACTTCTGGACTTTTTTTCAAGTCACTCTCCAGGTCGTCTGTCTCGGGCGCTTGCCCGCCAAGCTCACCATTTTTCAATTCGTGACGGGCTGCTCTATCGACGCAATTATCTTCACGACGGAAGGAAGTGGCTTTTAGTCATCCCCCGTCATCTCCGCGCCGAAATTTGTGCTGCTTTCCATACTGATCCCCAGTGCGCCCACGGCGGAGTGTTGAAAACCTACACGCGCTTGCGTCTACGCTTCTTCTGGCGTGGAATGTACCGCTTTGTCCGCCATTTTGTCCGCTCCTGCCAGTCTTGCCAACGCCGAAAAACTCCTCTCAAGTCCTCTGCTTCGTTGCAGCCGTTGCCCTGTCCTGCCCGTCCGTTTGATCGTGTCGGCATAGATCTATACGGTCCCCTTCCTACAACTTCAGCTGGCAACCGCTGGATTATGGTGGCAGTGGATCATCTAACTGAGACATCATCATTGCCCTCTGCTTCCGCTCGCGACGTGGCTGCCTTTATTCTGAAAAACCTGGTTCTTCGCCATGGTGCCCCTCGCGAACTGCTCAGTGACCGCGGACGCGTTTTCTTATCAGACGCTCTTGAGGCTCTCCTGAAAGAATGCCGCATCATACACCGCACAGCTACCTCGTACCACCCTCAGACGAATGGACTGACAGAACGTTTTAACCGCACTCTCGGTGACATGCTGGCTATGTACGTGAACACCGACCATTCCAATTGGGACCAAGTTCTACCGTTTGTTACTTACGCACATAACACCGCGACACAGGCCACTTCTGGATTCTCTCCATTCTTTCTCCTTTACGGGCGCGAGCCACCCTGTACTATGGACACACTTTTTCCCTACCGCCCTGACGTTTCCGAATCTTCCCCGCTATCCGATGCCGTCACGTACGCAGAAGAATGCCGTCAGCTCGCCCGCTCTCTCACAACAGAAAATCAGTGGCAACAAAAATACCTCCGTGAAACCGGCGAAGCTTCGTCATATCTCCCGGACACACTGGTGTGGCTCTGGGTACCCTCCACAACCCCTGGCCTTTCAAAGAAGTTTCTTGCTCGCTACCACGGGCCATATAGGGTCCTCCAGCAAACATCTGCAGTCAACTACGTAGTTGAGCCCGTCACGCCCTCTGCGGACTTGCGTCGCCGTGGTCGTGAAACAGTTCACGTGAACCGATTGAAGCCATTCTATGACCCCGCTGTGCTTTCCGCGCCATAAGTCGCCAGGATGGCTCCTTTTTTTTTACCCGGGGGAAAAATGTACTGTGATAGTCATCGCCATCGACATGCACCTGTGCGTTGTGCGACGAAGACAAAGAAGAAGTACGCTGGGCTCGCCGTTGCAAGGTCCTGTCTTCACAGCTCTCCATCTGAGCGTTAATAAACGCCCTATTACAAGATGATAAATCATTGGAGCAACTAACGGACCTCTATAACAAACACTGGGAAGAAGGTACACTCCCAGCAGAATGGACACACGGGAAAGTAATTTTCATACCAAAACCCAATAAGCCAATTTCCCCAGCGAATATGCGCCCAATATCGCTCACCTCAAACTTAGGAAAACTCTTTGAACAGGTTATACTAGCTCGGCTAACTGCATACATGGATGACACGGACCAATACCCGCACTCAATGGTCGGTTTCAGGCCCCGTCTATCTACGCAGGACGCTATGCTGCAGCTAACGTCAGCAGTGCTTGACCCACATATACCAACGCATACTAAGGCGATACTAGCAATAGATCTCAAAAAAGCGTTTGATAATGTACAACACACAGCAATCCTACAGGCACTCACGAACATTCAAACTGGTCCTAGGCTTTACAACTACATAAGAGCCTTCCTTCAGCACAGGACAGCCACACTTCACATCGACAATCTCCACACCTCACCGTACACGCTTGCCAACGTGCGGACGCCGCAAGGCTCCGTTCTTTCCCCGTTTCTGTTCAACATTACCCTTATCCCCTTAACCGCAGAACTACAGAAAATCCCTCACCTCGGTCACACCATATACGCCGATGACATCACACTCTGGACAACACACGGATCAGACGGTGAAATCGAAGACACGCTACAAACAGCAGCAGACACGATAGCCAAGCTTACCGCAACAATCGGATTAGAGTGCTCCCCAGAAAAATCAGAATTACTAATCATACCCCCTAAAGGACGGACCTACCAATGCCCCATAGAAATTCGAATTCAGGGAAGACAAGTACCACAGGTTCATACCATCCGCATTCTGGGACTATACCTGCAACAGGATGGAAAGAACGTCGACACAATTAGGCGGCTCAAAAAGGCCGTTGCAAACACCACACAACTCATAAAGAGAGTGACAGGACGCGCACATGGGCTTCGAGAGGCGGACACACTTCGAGTAGTGCACGCCTATACCCTCAGCAGAATTCTTTATGCTACATCATACCTCAAACTATCATGCAGTGAAGTCCAGCAAATAGACTCATTAATTCGGCAAGCAACAAAGGCAGCACTTAAATTACCGAAAAGCACTAGTAACGAGAGACTACTCGAACTTGGAGTCCATAATACAATACATGAACTTCGAGAGGCCCATTTACAAGCACAATACCTCAGATTAGCTGCTACAACTACCGGACGACATATACTCACTAAGCTAGGCATCACTATTCCTGCAAACAATTCATCCCTATTAACACTCCCTAGCCAAATTTACACTTCAATCTATGTCAAACCATTACCGCGGAACATGCACCCCCGCTATGACCAAGGTCGCAGGAAGGTGCGCGCGGCAGCGCTCCACAAATGGTACGGGAATGAGCCCGATGCCGTTTGGGTAGATGCCGCCTGCGATGAGAGCGGAGCCACTGCAGTTGTCCACAACCCCCACACTTCCCCCTTAACTATTGAGCTTCCTTCAGGCACGACCCCTGAAGAAGCCGAGGAGACCGCTATAGCTATTGCTCTAGCATACACCGATGCCAGTTACATACTCAGTGATTCAAAAACTGCCATTCTAAATTATGCCAGGGGCCGGGTTCATCCTCCGGCGCACCACTTGCTGCACATGCCCACCTCCCACCTCCCCCGACGGATTGAGCTCATCTGGGTGCCTGCGCACTTGGGAAATCCCGGCAACGAGGCTGCCGACTCCTTAGCCCGAGGGTCTAGAAACCGGGCACAGGCGGACCTCATGGGGGATTTCTCGAAGGATCGTATGCACTCGTTTGCTGAGTTCACCGCAAACTCCCGCGCTGAGCGCCTCATCTATCCGTCACCCCACCCATCCCTCACTATCAGAGAGCAGTCAATCTGGCGTCGTCTGCAGACACGAACTCTACCGACACCAGCTCTACTTTCCAAATTTCAGCCGGTATCCCCCATATGCACTTTGTGCTCCCACCCCAAGGCCACTCTTACCCACATTCTTTTATCCTGCCCTGCGTCTCCTCCCCCCGCCGGGCCGGTGCCTCTCCGAACCTGGGAGGACTGGGAGACCTCACTGCGATCAGCGGACCCGGTCAGGCAGAAGATCGTCGTCAGCCGGGCCGCATACGTCATGGATAAACATAATATGAACGTTTAGATCGTGAGTGGGGTCGTGCGGAGACCCAGGAGGCCTGCGTGCCTCGAATTCTTCTGCAAATAAAGTTTTTTACTCCTCCTCCTCCTGAAAGAGATTTCGCACTGGTGAAGGCAATAAAAAAACACTCCAAAACGTAAACCTCAACCACAAATCACGCAAAAGTAACCACTAGGCAAACCAAGCAAAAAACACCAGGCGTGGGTTGGCTCGTATCTAACTGCGCAGTAACCGGCGAGCCCTTGTTGCGCCATTACCGAGCACATATAGGCCTTCCCTTCACAACCGCGCCACCAGAGTGCTGAGCTAAACTGCTTGAAATGCAGCGTAGTTTGCAAGCAGAAAAAATTTCTCACCTTGCCTTTGCTGGGAGCTGCCGTGGTGTCACGAACTGGCCGACAAATTAGGTGCGCGCCGACGCCTGTTCACGCGCTGTGCAATTCAAACAACCTGCCGGAACGGTCAGCATTAACGACTCAAAATGCAACGTTTTAAGTCAAAATAACGTTCATCACCTTGCCGCCCTGACAAAATGCTGTAGTTCCGCTTCGAAGGCAAAGGAAGCCACAGTCAGTCCTCACAAACACGCAGCCCGCTTACACGGCGCTACCCTTCTGCAGTCTGCTTCGGTCTACGTCGGCGGCACCCGCGCGTGCGGCGCCACAAATGTTGGTGGCGCCATCCATTTCGTGGTGCGTGAAGCTATTACTAACGTTATTAGTCATAAGTCATTTCCTGGGGCCAGATTTCGCCAAGTGTCCGCTGTTTACCCAATCCCTTTTTCTATGGCAAGAGTGCCTCGTCGTTGTTTTTGCAGTCGACCAGCTTCGGTGCACACTGGTACGGACACCCATTCGTTGTGTCACTGACCGTTATTCCCTTCTTGGCTGAACAACCTCCGCGACACGTCACGCCGCCTAGCGCGGTGGTCAATCCGGTTTCAAGAATTTGATTATATAGTGTCATACAAGAGCGGGCCTCGGCACGCTGACGCCGACTTTATCTCAGGTTTGCCTAATGGCGCGAAAGAATTTATCGCTAATTTTGGCCCATATATTTCCGCGGTATAATCTCCGTTCCCTGACGCCGGCAAGTTCTGCACTGAGCACAGGCTGGGCGAGAAATTGCAGCCATTTTTTACCACTGCACAGGACTCCGCAGCTTTCCGGCCTTTTTGTGTACGTGGCGGCTTTTTGTACAAGAAGGATTATTGTGGCACTGGCCTCCGCTATCATCTAATGGTATCTCGCAGCCTACGATCCTCTGTTTTGCGCACCATGCATGATGATCCCACTTCGAGACACCTGGGATCCGCGCGGATGCTCCATCGCACCCAATAGCATTTTTTGGCCACAGATGCGGGAAACTACTGAAAGGTATGTGGCTAGCTGTTATCAGTGTGTCAGTCACAAAAATCCCACTGGTGCTCTCCTTGGTCTTCTGCAGCCTGTGCAGTCGCCAATATCTCTTTTTGAGCAGGTCGGCATAGACCTATTGTGGCCCTTTCCCAAATCTTATGACTTTAACGACTGGGTTGTTATCTGCACTGATTACCACACGAGTTATTGTGAAACGGCAGCTCTTCCGTCGTCTACAGCAAACCAGGTCTCCTTCTTCCTTTCACACTTTGTTATACTTCGCTAGGAGCCACCACGAGTGTTGGTTAGTGACCGAGGTCCCCAGTTCATCGCAGAGGCTGTGAAAGAACTGCTTCACATTAGAACAAGCGCATTTTCTACACACTACAACTTAACATCCGCAAACAAATGAACTGACCGAGAGAACCAACCGGACGATCGCCAACATGCTTTTAATGTACATCGCCGCTGACCACAGGAATTGGGACTCTGTACTACCATTCATAACGTACGCATATAAATGCGCTAAACAGGAAACAACACGTTACAGTACATTTTTTTCTTCAGCATGCCCATTCTACTAGACACAACCTCGACAGCATCCTTCCATTCTTCACAGACGCCGATCCTGAGGTTGCCGAGATCCTCTGCCGGGCTGAAGAAGCACGTCGGATAGCCCGCATGAGGAAGCTCGCCTTGCAATAACGCCTGAAATGCCGCTACGACGCCCATCATCGCCACGTCGCCTATCTCCCTGGCGAGTTGGTCTGGCTTTGGCGGCCAACACGGAAGCGTGGTTTAAGCCAGAAACGTCTCGCGCACTATGCCGGCCCCTACGTGATCTTTGATAGAATTAGTGACCTTGCCTATCGGTGTGCGCGCCTCACCAAAAGTGGCCAAGGTTAGGCACCCACTGAGGACACTCACGTCGCGAGACGCAAACCATGCCATCGTCTTCCTGACGAATGACTCGCCCGAAGGGCTTCTTCTGCGACTGGGGTAGTATTATGGAGAAGAGTGTTCAGAAAAACCATGAAAAGAAAGGAAGAAGAGGAGTTCGAGGTTTGCGCGCTCCGTTGGATCTTGGCTTGTGCCTGCGTCACTGCTGCTGATTTTGTGAACCTCACTTCGAAAACTCCTCACAAGGTCTCCGTGGTTACGTTATGGGCGTGACAACATAGCAGTCGCGCTTTTGAGAAAGCATTTGAGTAGAGACCTGAGCGGTCTTGCAGGTGCAGCTGAGCCATATGTTAAATCACTGTAAGAGATCTATTTAAGCTGCGCAGCAACCATATTTCCGCATAAAGAAAGTGATGAAATTTATTTAAGAAATACTATTTGGAGAAGGGAGAGGTTCGCTGCAGTAATTCAGAAATTGGTTATAGGAAATATTAAGACTTGGAATGAGAAAGTTAGTATAACGGCTGATGGAGTACACCATAATAATCTCGATTTCTTGATTTCATATGACATTGCTATGTACCACATTGAACGAATTGCAAATAACGACTGAAGTCAAAGATAGGGAAAGCTTGAAGGCCGGCATGAATATTATTGTGCAAGAGACTAAGGCAGTGTTCTAGATTCATGGAGAGCAGCAGCAGTTTACAATAGGTAGCAAGGCACTGTAATTGATAGCGAATATGCCTAGTTATCAAAGGTTGTAACAGCATAGCCTTACCACGAAAGAGGAACAACTAGAAAGATAGGATGTGGGTGGAACACATTTGGCGCGTACTCGAACATTCTTACTAGCAGCTTTCCGGTATCGCTCAGAAGAAAAGTGTATAACTGTGGCATGTTACCCGTACTCACCTATTGGTCTGAACAGCGGAGGCTTTTCAAACAGAGGATCCATTTTACTCTGGGATGTCTATGTACGTTAGATTATTCCAGATGGTCAAACATCCAGAACCCTTCACAATAATGGCACCCATAGCCTGGATCGCTTTGAGGCTTTAAACCCTACAAACAATGCAAGAAATCAAAACTGCAACGGCGTGCTCCGCACATCAGTACTCTGACAGAATTGTTGACGAAGCGATCTGCATTGTCGCAAGGTATGATTTCCTTATGAGAGGGCCTACCCAAGTCGTGGTGAGCTGAGATAATCAGTCACGACTTAGACTTAGACTTAGAATCTATTATTTCTTCTCAAAAGATTCTGACCGGGACAAAAATGACGCATTTCATTTCTTACTCCTCCCTGCGGTCCTATTCAAGTGTTAATTGTACTGGTTTTGTTATACTTAAAGGCTGTGCCGTCAGTAGTCGTCACCTTTTGTGACAATGCTGATCAAAAACAGCTGGCTCTAGCAGGTGAAATACAGCCTCACCTCGCTGCGAAACTGCAACGAGAACGAGCAACCAACCTGTTCCCTCCCATTTGAGGTTTTGCAGCCCAGAAGTTTGGTTTCCATCACTTACGGCAGCCAGTCATCGAGTCCCGATCTGCTGGAGAGAGCACTAGAAAGTATTTCAACAAAAGCAGAGTCTATTTTGAGTGTTGTCTCATTAAAATTTAAAACCAGTAAAACTGTTGGTACAGACGAATCCCAGCAGCCTTCCTTATGCAGAGAAAAAGCAACGATAGAAGCAAGCGTCCGCGGCAGCACTGGCCAGCGCAATTTGGCGCGAATGTTTGTCTTGTAGCCTCCAAGGCTGATATCATGCTCTGCCTCTCGACCTCTAATGTTCGAGACGCTGAGCATTATGATAAGCTCAGCACACTAACACAGCAGCTTGTGGTAGAGAAAATGAGGTGCTGTTAGCCGTATGACGTCAGTGCAGAAACAGTGTGTTATGGAAAGGCGCACGGTTGATTAATAAAGAGGGGAAAGTGGGAACGGTTTATTTGTTTCTGCGGTTTTACCTCATATATCACATGAGTCATCTGCTTGGTTATGCTGCTATTACTCTAGTTTGATTATTACCTTGGTTGTACATATGCAGTTAGACGCAAACCCGCATTCTCAAAATTAGGCCCGAGCACTATTTCCATTTAAAACCCCTCAATTGCTCATGACTATTATACCTCAGGCAGGTCAGAAGTTTCATAACTACGACATTTTTTGTCTTCTTGATCTTATAACGGTTGGTGCTTTTGCGAGCAATTTCAAATATGTAGAAATATGTAGAAATCTGTCAAGAGATAGTTTTTTCTCAAAACTTGAACACCTAACAGCATTTTATTCTGAACACCTGTTAGCTGGAAGGGTTGAAAATCTTCCGAATTCAATGGATTGCGCTGCACCTGAATCCCAGAGAGTCGCCTTCATATAAAAAATATTTAACTAGAGCTGAGAAATCTTCCAGGCTCTCTCTATAATTTTACAATATCGTCTAGGTACTTTAAACCAGACAATCGCTCTTCTACGACATTCGGACCTAATGTATGTTATAATTTTAAATTTAAATTACTGTCTTATTGACCTCATTACAGATTCATTCAATAAAGCATGAAGGCCAAAGGTGATAAATTACATTTTCCTCAGCGTTTCCATACTTCAACAATTGTCAAATGCCTCACATTTAACAATCTATTTGAACCTCCGTATGTTGGTATATTTTTGCTTGAATATAAACTATCTCAATACTGATACCCTGAACATTTAGTATGTTTTACAGGAGTACCTTATTTATGTTCGACAAATCTGAAAATTGAAAAAGTTTGTTAACGTCCACTACGAATTATAATACAAAAAGAACAAGAAGACACGCCCTCCTTCTTCTTCCAATTCTAGTGTTGCCTTTGCGCCATTTTTCATGCTCCATCATCACTTTATATGCGCCGCTTATGCCCCCCAGAAGCTACATAGAGTGGCTTGTGTTGTGTACGCATTGGGTAAGTATGAACAGGCTGTTATAAAAGCGCCTACTACTTCTGAGCGTGCAATAATTCATGAGTATCTTAATACGTTTTACTAGTGACTCCACTTGTAACTTGTCAATTAAACTACAATAACGTCCTCTATATCAGGTGTATCTCAACTGGTCAAAACGATTCTATAAGTCTCCTGTATAAATAAAATTCATTTTATTCTGGTCATCAGCTGTGCAGAATTTATTTTCTTTTCTATTGCTTTTAAGAACATTTCTTTTCTCCGTGGACCAAGTTCACTAATCTGCTGGTAAGGAATTTCGTCTTCCTCTACTGTTGCGCGTTTAGGAATACTTGCTTCCACGTTCATTTCGAGTTGATATCCTCACCTATGAGCTACTTTTTACTATGGTACCATCTGCTGTTTCTGAAATTGGGAATATTATCTTGTCTTCATTTTTAAATTAGTCAGCCATAGGTGATATAATGTAGTTCGCAGTGCACTATCTCTCCCCACACTTTCTCTGGACATCTTAAACCCGTTTCTGTTTTCATCGACTTTTATACCTTGCCAACTTGCCCCACAGCGGTGGTGCGGTGGATAAGAGACCCGACTACAGTGCCCGGGTACCCGGGTTTGATCCCGACCGCCGGCGGCGGCGTTTCAATTGAGGGTGAACGGAGTGGCATCCATGTGCTTTTCGACGTCAGTGCACGTTATATAAACCCAGGGGGTCGAAATTTACAGTCCACCCAAACGACGTCTCTCATAACCTGTGTCGCTTTGGGGCGTTAAGTATTACAAGCCAGTCAATATTTAACTTGCCCAGCTTCCTCGTCATGACTTTAAGTGCATCGAGGACTTTAATCATGATAAAACCAGCGGACTGCTTTTTTTATAATTTGCCGATTTTGCACACTAACAATTACTTTCGTCACTAAAATTATTATTTTAGGTCTAATTTTGTCTGAGATAAGTGCGCATGCTTTTCCCTCTCTTTTCCTTTGAAGCCATTCTTGTTAGTTCTATGACCACCCTAATCAGCTAAATTTTTAATGTTGCGTCTTTTTCTGTTCGTTCAAGCGGTTCGCCACCTTGATTGTTTTCATTTTTGCTGTTATGAGTAGTTGTAGTGTTTATAATCCATTGCTTCACTGATCATTTCTCTAACTGTCCTTGATAATTCGGCTATAAGGACTGTTGTCGCTCATTTTTAATATTTTTTTGCCTTTTCATATATCTTTTTTCATCGCAGATTCATGGGCAGAAAACCAAGTTTATGAAAACTATCCACAACGTACACCCGTTAATCGTCTATTTCTGTTTTAAGGGACTGCTGTAGACTTCTTGTAACATGGAGTTGGCGCTGGTCATCTCTCTGTTCCCGAATTCCCAAGTCACTTCTATCTCGCATTTAGTTGTTCCCGTCATGTGAATTATGTTACGCCGCTGACAGGAGTGCTACATTATCTTCCCATTAAAGCCACTGTACACGCCAGATCCTGTGCCTCGAGATTCATATCCTGAATTAGGATAATACTAGCACCTCCTCAAAACTGTTTTATATGTTCTTTGAGGCACTTGAACGAATTATTTTTTTAATTTGCTACATTTGAAACTCGTCCTTACACAAACTACCCGTAGAAAGTAATTAGAGAAATGTAAATGAAATGAAGTAGCTCATTATGATACAAGTCGGAAAGAATCCAACAGTCTACGAGGCAAAGTAAATTTAAGTATGGGTTGTGTTTTATTTTTTAGTGTTGACAAGTTGTAGCATTGAAATCATTTTAGGGAAAAGTTCAATGAATGCAACGGAAAAGAAGCTTAACATACCACTGATGGAATTCAGGCCTGTGACCTGGGCCATGGAGTGACCTAGCCTTTTCACCACATGCAACAAAGGAAACAGCATGACAAATTAGATCTGGCTGAGGTGTGATCTGCTGTATATAAATGGATTTTGAGGGGCTTAAACACGAACCCAAACTTGGGTCATACGAGGGGTCAATTGCTCTTCAGGCGACAGACAATGCCTATTTTGGTTCCGATATGAACGAGGTCTGGAAGATAAGACTAGTAACTACCGCACTGTGAGCATACGTCCATATGAACTTAGACTGCTGTATAACTATTAAATCTCTCTGCGGTTCTATGAAGTTAGGCAGATCTTCGCGACTTGCTCATTGCAATGTTGCCGAATCCTTTAGAGGCCCTAATAGGGTGTCATCGTATGCAACTGTTCGCTACTTATTACACGCATATCTAACCCGCCGTAGTGGTTGCTTGATGCGGGATCGAATCCCGACCGCTGCGACTGCTTTTCGGTAGAGGCGAAAAGCAAGGCACACGTGTGCTGCTGTGCAATGTCAGTGCATGCTAGAGAACCGCAGGTTATCGAAAATTCCAGAGCCTCTATGACAGCGTCTCTCATAAACTCAGTCGCTTTGGGACGTTAAGCCACAGGAATAAAACATGTATGTCTAAAGTAACCGAACTGTGACTGCGAGCACATAAAGGCGTATGACTTAATTCATCTTGATTAGCCCGTCCGAGCGCTTGGAAAAGTTAAAAAACGGTTACAAACTACCGACGAGAAATTGCAGCCCACACTCCCTCCATTTGAATTCCGCGCATATTTACACTCAGTCCTTTCTTACTAGAAAACTTGAAACCCCATTGTAATTATACATACAAAACAAATACCTTTATTCGGCTCGGAAACAAGTTAGACTCTTACTGTCGTTAGTGACAAAACGCGAAAAAAATGCGACCTATGAAAGGAGAAACTGTACAATCTCAAATTTCAATCCTTGAATTTTACTTTACTGATGATCTAGTTTGACCCCTAGTACGGATTTTCTGATATTCATAACAATTGCCCATTGCAAAACGAAAGCCACTAATTATCCCACATTTTTTTGGAGATGCTTAAATGATGATACTTTCCTCAAAATGCCAAAGAAAATGCGCCATCGGCACTGTGCTCCATCGATGTGGTAAGCACAGTCGACGACCGCAAGTTAAACATCGACGGTGTCAAAATTTACGACATACCCAATTGGCGCACACTTTCACCAAAACTTATTGAGAGAAGGTCATGGGGAGCGTCAGTGGGGTCGATGCTCCAGCTTTACAATGAATTATTTATGGGATTCCTTTGGTACAGCTTTCCTGCACTTGGTAATATTAAAAAACCCAACTTAGGAATTCTACAGTGTGTTCAAGCTCAAGCTCAAGCTCTGCGAACCTGTCTTGTATTACCAAAATGTGCCTCTACGGCTGCTACCATATTATTTGCACAGGAGCACCTCATAAGTATCTACCCAGTAGTTTACGCCTTGAGGGCACATTTCCGACACATCTCCCGGGTTCCATCTCACGTCATTTGGCCAGTCCTCCTATTACCAGGCCACGTACACCGTTTAGAGACCGTTGATGCACATCGCGCTATTCTGCCGTCCCAGTTTACACCCGCATCTAGACCGTCCTCTTCACTATGGAGCCTAAATAAACCACACGTGCTGCTCTCAATACCCGGCATCAGGAAGAAGGTCGAGCTATCGCCGGCAGAATTAAAACAAATTACCCTTGAATACTTCATGAGTACCATGAAAATCGTATGCACGTCTACACCGGCGGTTCAGTGAATTCCGTGAGTTTTACAGGCTCCATGGTAATACCTGCAACTACCACAAAAATAAAAGTAAGGCAATTCAACGCACTACTTCTACAGCCCCAAAGCTAAGCGCTCTTCGTGTCGTAATTAGGCGCTGTCAGCTCAGCCCTAAGCGGTGGTCTCTTTTCAGATTCAAAAGCAGCCCTGCAAGCCTTAAAAGCGACTCTTCGCCGTAGAACGCATGTGCACCTTGTCGCGAAAATGTGAGAACCTCCTTACTATGCCACAATTGAAGGCCATTACATCATCTACCAATGGCTTCCAGGACACAACGGCATAGCGGGCAATCTCCGTGCGGACGGGGACGCGCGAACAGCCCACCAAGCCGGCAACTGTGTGTTGATCCCCCTTTCCAGGGCAGACGCAGTGGGCAGGCTTCGCACACTTCAATGAGTCAGATAGGCTCATCAGACTAGGTCTGCATTGCTGAACAGCTATTGCCCTCATTAAAGGCATATTATGATTTACAATTGAGAATCAAACTTGAAATATAAAGGAGGCAAAGTTTATTTCACTTTTACGTCATCTCCTCGCCTCACTTCCTTCTTTAATCAGCACATACTCTTGACGACGAACCCCACTGACTTGGGCATCGGCATGGACTAGGGCACCTGCTGTTACCTGAGCAGCCCTGTACAGGAAAAAGAATATAGAGCAGTGATTAGAATTTCCTCCAATCATTGACATCAACACATCAGCTGCAGGATATCCACGTGTAAAATGTATCTTAAAAAATTACGGCATTTATTTTCAAATGCAGAAACCAAGGTAATAAAGCATACATTAGTCAGATATCCTGATTATTAAAAATTCTGTTCATATACATCGCCAGCTCCACCTCATTTCGGAGCTGAGCAGATTTGCATGGCATGAAACAAAACCTTCCGTTGTAGGTGAGGGGTGACCCTCTGTAGTGAAGGATTAAAGGTCTTTGCGCACTATGAACCACAAGATGCCTAACAGATGGCTGTGTTATTTCGACGTCCACCACTTCGTCATCGCAGGCAGCCAGAGTTGTCAGCGGACATTGATGTGGGACCTCAAGAACTCAAGTGGCGCATCGAGTGCCTTTGTATTAGGTTCTCAGAAAAAAAAAAAAACACTCTTTGATAGCTAATTAAAAATATGTCCAAAATCTGGCGTACAAGTGCCAGGAAGTTCGATTCAGGCCCAGTTTCGACGGATCTTCAATATCCTCCACGTAAGCACAGTCATAACGCCGCAATAATTGTTTGCTTCAAACAAGAGCCTCGGCTCCGTGAGGTGGCCAACTCACGTACACGCGTTCATAATTACCCACAACACTTTCAAACTGGGAACGCGACTGGGCCCGGTTTATT
Organism: Amblyomma maculatum; assembly: GCF_055883805.1. NCBI lineage: Eukaryota > Metazoa > Arthropoda > Arachnida > Ixodida > Ixodidae > Amblyomma > Amblyomma maculatum. The sequence continues at coordinate 112,264,175 of NC_139347.1, read as the reverse complement.
GAGATTTAGCATGTTTAGTCTTCGTGTTTCTTATCAGAGGCTAGGGATTGGAAAATAGCCACAGTTCTAATCTCAGATGTCATGTTAGCCTATTCGATTACATTTATAGTAGTAAATATTGCTCCAGCTACTGTTTGAGTGAACGTCACAAAATCAACGGGGTACTGAATTTGGCATTCCCCTTGGTAGAAATCAGTGCAGCATCTTTCAGCAGCTGCAGTTTTATTTCACTTCTAGTAGTTCTCTTCCATGCCAACTGTTATTTCGCACAATAATGCGTTTTTATAGATCAGTGAGCAAGTAACGAACACGCAGATATATATTCAGTTTTATTTGTTATTTTGTATTAGTTTGTAGATGTATAAATTTTCGTGTTTTTTAGAGAAATATTTGTTTCTATACATAATTGAACAATATTATAGAGAATTATTCGCTTCTGTATATAATTGAACAAGTAGGGAGTGCTAAAATGACTTTGAATTCTTTTGCGGTTAACTTCAAAACTATTCAATTCGAATTCAAGTCGGTTTCAACTTGTTAACCCTGTTCTTGCTTCAATTTCATCAATTTTGGATCCAAACTGACAGATTTATTTCCCACTCAATTTGTAAAAGACCATTCAGTATGACATGCGGCATCTCTGGTTGAGACATCTCTTCAGGCTTCGTAAAGCTGCGGGTAGCGAGCCTCTAGACAATAAAATACGGGAGCAGCACAGTCATTGCTTGTCTTTCGTTGGTTCTCTCCGCGAAACACTATATACGCTACAATAAGTATTGTTTATTTTTCAGAAACTTCTAGAGTGCGGTCTCAACTTTGTTATTCACAAGACTACACCAGGCTTATAATTCAGGTAAACTCAAAGTTGCGAAGTTTAATCTGTGAGATTTCCTGACCCCTAAATACCAGAGGTCGTCCATCAAGGACTTAAGGAAAGTTGATATAATACCACTTCATATACCGAGAGCTGAGTGGCCGAGCATTGCGTGGCTTAACCAGCTCTGATGAGAACAGTGAAATGCTGATTGGTGTAGATGCCTTCTCGGCTTCCAAGAGGTAGAGTGCCCTCTGAGCGTATATATAATCGTCTACCTAAGAAGGGGTAGTTGGTTGGTTTGTGGGGTTTACCGTCCCAAAGCGACTGAGGCTATGAGAGATGCCGTAGTGGAGGACTCCCGAAATTTCAACCGCCTGGGGTTCTTTAATGTGCACTGACATCGCACAGCACACAGGCACCTTTCTGCACGCCTCCAACGAAAAGCAGCCGCCGAGGCCGGGATTCGATCGCGCGTCCTTGGGAACAGTAGTCGAGTGCCGTAACCACTGCGCCACCCCGGCGGGGTATAAGAAGGGGTAAACGTCATAAGTTTAACCGTATGAAATTGGGCGATGACCTAGATAAGCTCATTCGTCTTTGAAATGCTTAGTAATCCTGGTTTGTCATGCATAGTTGCTTGAGGCCACAAAAAGTGTTTTTAGCTGCCTTTCCCTGCCCTATTCTGTCCCACTGACGTTTTCTCCGCCCTAGGCGCTCTAACTGAAAGAACGCTATAATACAGGGATAGTGTTATCTGCAGCTTACACCTGTGAACCATCAATAAAACTGTTCCAAACGGACTTTTGTATGGTATATTTCGTGTAGACACTTAAAACTGCAATATTTTTGGTCCTCCCTGGCGTCCGCAATATCAATGGAGTAGAGTACAAACATTCATCCAATGCGTGCTGTTTTGTTGAAGCTAGCTTGAACATATTTAAGTTGCCGGGATGTCCAAAGAAATATCGATATCGTCCACGCATTTCCCAGTATTACAAGATCGCTTTTCATTGCCACTTTGAAGAGTAAAGAAGATTTTGCGCACGACAATGTAGTTTTGCACTGTTTAACCTCCATATTTCCAGAAGTGCGAGTTTTCTCTGTAGTTTGTACACCCTCTGGTATCTACATCTTTCACTAACATTGCAGAAACCATGCCCAAGTGCGGAACCGGCCTTTACACGCTACCGGGACCTGGATTTCTTATTTCCGGCTGCGTTATTGTTGGTGCTTAGGCTTACTTTATGATGTCATTTTCTACCTTAGCGCATGTAAACAGAACGTTGCTTGATGCACTCTATGTTCTCGGCCACAGTTCACAGTGAACGTGCAGGTTTGTGGACAATAAATTACCTTTATTCGCAATGTCTGAGGAAATTAACAAAACATCTACATTCAAAGATATGTAATCTGACTGATTGCAGATACTGGCATCTTGGCAAGAAATAATGAAGTGATATGAGGAAACCAACAATCATACAAGCTCTGCAATGATATCTTTTGCTCTTTAGTTTATGTGAACGTTTCTATTGCTGTAATTTGTATTATTTTCGTGCTTTCGCGCGTTCATATAACGTATGGAATATACCTAGCCTCCTGCTTTTAAAGGCAGTAATTATGCCTAAACTTTTGCTATAGACAGGTGAAAAGAATAAAAACCGCAAAAACTTGTATTCTTATCTTGTAAACCATATATATCTAATACCGTGACGCATAGCTCACCTTTCCTGCGTACAAGAAGACACGATAATGGACCTGCATTTCGGCAACCAACATTACTACTACGCTACTAACAGTCATTAGTCGTCTAGCTTACTTACATACATTCGGCAGCTTCCCCTTTCCTCTAATTCCGGGACGTCATGAAATGTACCATTTTCAGGTGCACACTGAACACTGCAAGGAAAAGCACTCTTTATTTTTCGTAGACTACTCACACTTAATGAGTTCATTTGCTGGGAGTAACAAAAGTTTCTTTTTCAACGGCCGAAAAATTCAGCATTCCGTATCAAGTAGCAAAAGCTACAAAAAATCTGAAGTAAAGAAGAGATTTTAAAATACTATTATAAAGCTTAGAACTATCTATTCACGTTACTCTTGTTTTTTCAATAATGTTCAACATTCCTGGATGCTTAGGATAAAATGAAATTTTTGGCCTCCAGCCACGGATATTAAGAACATCATTCAGATAAAAGCTGCGAATTTCGGGAATACCTGTGAACAAGTTATATCGTAACGACCTCTTCTTTCTAGAGAACCACACCTGTGCGTAGCAAGAACATTTTTACTCCAGCTATATTAACGTGTGGCAAGGAGTATAAGTGAGGTAATTAGGGACCCAAATAATGATTTTCTGATTAAGTGACTTGATTACACGGAAAATGACATCCGCCAGTTGAGCACTGAGTGGGAGCCTTTATAGATCTCGCTTCATTCCGTAAAAGTTCAGCCTTATTACCCCCCTCAAATTTTGCTAGCTATCACTGCTCGGCATCCCCTTACTATGACATAGCTGAACAGCGTTTAGACTGACAGCACTGTCTACAATGCTCCCTTATATCGGTTTCATCAAATACTGCTTGCCAGTTACAATAATGTTGCCGGAATGTGCAAATATGTTCCTGCATCTTAATGTGGAGTCTTCATGCAAGCACTGAATACGAAGACTGGTTCTCCGGCTGCAAAAAAAAAAAAGGGGGGGGGGGAAGCGGGGAATAGCGGTATTTTATTACGCCTGGCCCAACTGGAAAGAGCGACGTCCCTATCTGTGTGTGTCGTAAATATTCTCGTAGACAGCGCGCAAGCCACACCATATCACCTCCTTGTGCTCGTGAGTCCAGGAAGGTAATTTGTAACAGTATGCAAATATTGATGTATTGTGCCGAGTCCTTCCTTAGCACAAGGGTATCAAACGTAGGATTCTCTCTAGCTTCTCTTCTTGATGAAGCAGACGTTAAACAATTTTAATGTCCTTGTTCTCTAAAAAATTGAGTCTCTATCTCACCAAAGAAATTGAATACCTAGGTAAAGAATTTTAAACCTCCCAGCATCTCACCTTTCCAACAATAGGGCTGTCAGAAGCAGTGCAGTCAAATACTTCAGCATGGTGTAGAGGTATCAAAGTTGGTACCAGCGCCTCAAAGCGCAGTGCTAAAACTTGCACCGCGTATTTGCGTTTATATACAAATTTACTCTGCGAGAGCAACGTAGATGACAAAAACATTAAAAATAAAGGTCTGTGATATTGCGTTCATTTAAAAAAAAATGAAATCTGCTGTGTATATGCAATAATGCAGCATATTGATGTTTCGAATGACATTTTCTGAGGTGACAAAAATAATGAACTTGTCTAGAGCAATTTCCCATCGCGACCCTCATGGTGACAAAACGATATCCATTTAAAAGTATTTGGTCATCTCTTGAATGACTCGAAATTCATTTTATTTCGGTGCAGTTATCCGTAAGCTTAGAGTCATGGTATCCTGATCGAAATATTTTAACTACCGTATACTTTCCGTAACCATGGGTAGTGTCTTTTTTATACACTGCCGCTCACAAAGTTTCATAAAGTTATTCTGCCCCTGAATACTGACTGTAGCACAGGCCGCTAATCACATGTCTTGATGTAAGCGCTTCATACAGTCTTATATCTGAGGTGTTAAATACCTTGAGGGGGATGCGGAGAAATCTTGAAAACATCAGTATAGAATAAAGATGATTAGCAAAACAACGCAGGTAAAATGAGGGGCTTTGTTATGAGTATACACAATAAGACAGGCCACTGAGAAAAGGAGTACATGTGTGATTTTTTAACAATGTCATGTAATAGCATGTCGTTAAGATAATTGTTTAGGAAGCCGAAACAAAATTTACCACGTGACGCCACTGGGATACTTACCCGATATTCTACCGGCGTCATGCAGTTGTTTTGTCTTCTATGTTTTAATCAATCACCTCCATACACAAAAAATAGCATATCACGTCGAATAAAAAATCATCTCATATTTCCGTCTGTTTCTTATGGCTGCCTTTGATCATTTCATACCAAAGCCCTTAATTTTCCCCGTCTTGAAGATGATGATGAAGTTGAATTTTAATGGCGCCAGGGCGACTCAGGCCAAAGAGCGCCAAACTCAAGGTTAACGGTGTACTCAAGTTTGCGTAATGTGATAGTTGTAATGTTTCATGAAGGGATAAAAAACAGTGGTGTATAGGGCCTAAAAATGCATTTGCTCTGTAATATCACTAAAAACAGTGGTGCATAGGGCCTAAAATTCATTTGCGATGAATAATGAGCTGGGAAAAAATTTAAGAAAGTATATGTAGATGCTTTAAAAGATCTCATGCGTCCTCTCAAGGAGTAACGGGCTGATACACACGTCGATAAAAATTTCCATGTAAAAAACCTACTTGTTAAAAAAATTTGAGCACCTGATTTTAAGAAAATATTGGATTGTCACCAATAAAAATGTATGGGTGTGCAGGTATTTGAAGAGTGTACAAGGAGGGAAAATGACGTCTCCTTTCTGGCTCCAGTTGTGCACATATAATTAAAACATGAATGACAGTGAGCCGATCACCACATCTCAAACAGTGCGGTGCAGGAGATTTAGTTAAACGATATGTATGTGTTGATGTATGTGTGACCAATTCTGAGTCTGCACAGAGCTACTTCTTTAAATCTGTCTTGTTTTTTTTTTAGGTGTACCTGCCTATGCTTGGCTTTATTGTGTGCAGTTTATTTTCTGTTTCTGTGTCCTATTCCTCTTGCCATTGTTGCCGAATAATGCTTTTTATGTGTGGCTTGAGGTCATGATAAGTTATCTTATCAATGTCTGTCATTTCGAAGGGCAGCTGACGCAGGAAGCCTAACATCTGCCTCGTTACCCGGTATAAAGCGGTGACCTCGCACTCAACACAGTGTAATTGTAATTTCTAGTTTATGCATGGGCAAACATAAGGGTGTTATAAAGAGAATTCAGGACTGGGTTCTTGTTCTGCCATTTCTAAAAGGATAGGGACGTTAAAACACTGAAGGAGTCTGTGTAGACGATCGACGTGTGTATTTTATTTTCTATAATGTGTCTCACATCTAAAAGGATACCATGGCATTCAGCGGTAAATATACTAGTATGTCTGTTCAGGGTTTTTGACTGTGAAAACGGTGGTCCTTGTGCTGCACAGGAGACTTGAGAAGAGTTCGAAGCATCAATGTAATATTCATCACAAGTGTACTTCTCCTGAAGTGACATGAAGTGCTGCTCTATGGCAATAAGGGATGCATGTTTCCCCACTTCAAGAAACGACAGGTCACAATTAACAGTGTGCATTTCCCAAGGAGGAATTGAGAATTTTACGATAGTTGTGCGAACACTGGTAATTGGAACGTCCAGATGTTCAATATGAGTGGCAACTCTGATTGGATATGGTGGTGTCAGAAATGGCTTTCTTTAGAAAAGTGCAGTGCTAGTTTTGTCAAGCAGGAGCCGGCGACATGGATGGTCCAGTTGGCACAGTACCTTCATGGCATAAGTTACACAAGTATATTCTCTTCGTTTCACTGAAAATCGGTTCGCCTCGACATAAAGACTAGCGATTGGGCTAGTTCGAGAAGCACTCGTGGCGAGGCGAAGGCCGAGGTGGTGCACGGGATCAAGCAATTTTAGAGCAGAGGATGATGCGGACCCATAGACCATCGAGTCATAGTCAATGCGTGATAGAACTACTACACTATTCGGAACTACACTATTCGGAAGGCTCAGAAGGCAGTCGCGCTCTGTGCCCCATGAAAGGTGAGAGAGAATTTTCCCCGTCTTCCTTTGCTGATTAGTTGAAACATGGCTTCAAAACTGGCGGCGTTTGTAGAGAAATAGTTTCCCACAGCTCCCATCCTCAAGCATTGATAATGTTCGTACGTGACAGCCATGGTGTCAGAGCAGGTTTTACGTCCGCCACTGTTGATGAACGTTGCACTGCCCAACACTCTCAAGGGTATGTTATACGCGACATAAATACATAGCAAAAATAGAAGATTGGATAGCCAACATCATACCTCTCGATATAGCACCGAACTCGACATTTAGAGGCCATATATTCAGATAAAGGCACCATGTGGGTGTTTTTTCTACTTGTAATGAGCTATCTTCAAGATAAATGCTAATTATTATTAATATTAATTAATAATAGTAGTATTTATCTACCTTGAATAAAGAAAGAAACGCCTACGTTTGCAGTGGCGGCGTAGGAATGCAGCGGTGGAGTAGAGGTACAACATCCGCCGCGCATGTAAGAGGACCGTGGTTCGAACCCCGGTGCCGCGCGATTCCCCGAAAAATCCGCGTGTAGATGGAATCGTATAAGCATGTTTGGGGTGCTATCTGATGCCGGTTAACACCTCCGACAACACACTTTCTCATCAGAGCAGGAAGTGGCCACCCTGGTGCAGTAATTGGCAGCAACCTCTCATGATTAGTTCCATAAAACCCCGGCCCTCAGTCACCAGCGGCTGCGATACAACTGACCACGGCGGCGGTGAGCCCTGTGACGCAGCGGGGTGTGCTAAGAATCTGAGAAGAAGCTGGACAGGCCGCCATTGGAAACTCATCCTGGCAACGTTTAATGCTAGAACCCTAGCTAGTGAAGCTAGTTTAGCAGTGCTGCTAGAGGAACTAGAGGGTATGAAATGGGATGTCATAGGACTTAGTGAGGCTAGGAGGCCGAAAGGGGCATATACTGTACTGAAGGATGGGCATGTACTGTGTTATCGAAGTTTACCGGGGAGGTGGGCACTAGGAGTAGGTTTTCTTGTCAATACGTGTACAGCTGGTAACATAGATGAATTTTATAACAATAATGAAAAAGTTCAGCGACCAAAACGTAGCGTTAAGACAGGACTGTCCTCGTCTCTCTAGTCCTGCCTTAACGCTACGTTTTTCGCTGTAATATTGTCGCGTAAACAGCGACCCTTACAGTTGCGTCCGAGGTCCAAGGCGTGGCAAAGATTCTACGAACAGCGTCAGAGTTCAGGCTCGAGGTTAGCACACTTCTTCTTCCTCTCACACTTCTCCGCTTCTTTGTCGTCAACGCATGCTAGATTAGCCCCCCCGTGCGAAAAGCATCGTCCCGATGCTAGATTGAAAGAGGTACAGAGTAAAAGGGGCTGCTATCTGGCATGAAAAGGCTTCAAGCGGACCACGTGGACCACTTCAGAACGCTTGGGACGCCGGGGCTCTGGTTCCTCGTGCGGAACGACTTCATAGTCCAGTTCACTAACGCGTCGAAGAACGCGGTAGGGGCCGAAATAACGGCGCAAGAGTTTTTCGCTGAGTCCGCGTCGTCGAATGGGGTACCAAACCCAGACAAGGTCACATGGCAGATAGTCTGCAGTCCGCCACCGCAGGTTGTAGCGTTGTGCATCTCGGCCTTGCTGCTGCTGTATTCGCACCCGTTCAAGTTGACGGGCCTCTTCGGCCCGCTGTAGAAAAGAGGCGACATCATCATTTGGACTTTCATCTATGTGGGGCAGCATGGCGTCGAGCGTGGTCGTCACTTGTCGGCCGTAAACTAGGCTGAATGGAGTCATGTTGGTAGTTTCCTGAACGGCGGTATTGTATGCAAATGTTACATACGGCAATACTTCGTCCCATGTCTTGTGATGGACGTCCACATACATTGACAACATATCGGCAATGGTCTTGTTCAAACGTTCTGTCAGGCCGTTTGTTTGCGGGTGGTATGCAGTCGTGCGACGATGATTGGTGCGACTAAGAACAAGGATATGCTGGATGAGCTCTGCAGAAAATGCAGCTCCTCTGTCAGTAATGAGTACTTCTGGTGCGCCATGTCTCAGGACAATTTGAAGAACGAAAAATTTCGCAACTTCAAAAGCGGTAGCACAAGGAAGAGCAGCGGTTTCTGCGTAGCGGGTCAGGTGGTCAGTAGCTACTATAATACACCTGTTCCCACAGGTGGAAGTAGGGAACGGTCCGAGCAAGTCCATCCCTATTAGCTGGAATGGTCTGGACGGTGGCGTAATGGGCTTTTAAAGACCGGCTGGCCTCAGAGGCGGAACCTTTCGACGTTGGCAGTCACGGCAAGTTCGAACATAATGCGTTACATCGCTTGACAAACGAGGCCAGTAATACCGTTCTTTAATTCTGGATATCGTCCGAGTGACTCCCAGGTGGCCGGATGTGGGTTCGTCTTGGCAGGCTTGAAAAATCTCATCCCTTAAGCTTGCTGGTACAACGAGGAGGTATTGGCGACTGTTGGCTTTAAAATTCTTCTTGACGAGAACGTCATCACGGAGACACAAAGAAGACAAAGTAAGGCGGAAAGGGCTAGGGACCATGCTGCCGGCACCTTGAAGAAAGTCGATTACCTGGCGAAGTTCGGGATCATTCCGTTGGTCATCGGCAAAATTGTCTGAACTAATTGCACTAAGAAATGCGTCGTCGTCACCTGAGGCGTCCGAAGCTGGTTGTACAGGAGCACGAGACAGGCAGTCAGCGTCTAAATGCTTACGACCTGACTTGTAGGTTACAGTGATGTCGTATTCTTGAAGTCGTAGGCTCCACCTGGCGAGACGCGCAGAAGGGTTTTAAGGCGCGATGGTCGGTCACCACTTTGAAGGGTCTGCCGTACAGGTATGGTCGAAACTTCGAAATAGTCCACACGATGGCCAGGCATTCCTTTTCAGTGGCAGCGTAGTTTGTCTCAGCCCTAGACAAAGCCCGACTAGCGTAGGCGATCACACGTTGTTCACTGTTCCGTATCTGTACTAGGACAGCGCCCAAACCGACATTGCTTGCATCCGTGTGGAGATCGGTGTCTGCGGTTTCATCGAAATGTGCTAGAACTGGAGGTGACTGCAGGCGACGTTGAAGCTCCTGAAATGCGTCCCTTTGCTGGTCGCCCCATGTGAACGGCATATCAGCCTTAGAAGTGTAAGGGGGGCGGCTATTTTAGAAAAGTTTTTCACGAAACGTCGATAATATGCACATAGCCCAAGAAAGCGTCGCACCTCTTTCTGGTCCCGCGGCGTCAGAAAACTGGCGATGGCAACTGTTTTTTCAGGATCCGGCAGAACTTACGCTTGGTTCACGACATGGCCCAAAAACTTCAGCTCTTCATAAGCAAAATGGCATTTTTCGGCTTTCAGAATGAGGCCCGACGTTTGGATGGCGTTTAGTACTGCGTCTAGGCGACGGAGGTGCTCCTCGAAATTCGGGGCAAATACAATTACGTCGTCCAAGTATACAAGACATGTCGTCCACTTCAGATCTCCAAGAACGCTGTCCATGAGTCTCTGAAAGGTTGCGGGCGCGGAGCAAAGGCCGAATGGCATGACCTGGAATTCGTATAGCCCGTCAGGTGTAATGAAAGCAGTCTTTTCGCGGTCCCTCTCATCGACCTCTATCTGCCAGTATCCAGACTTGAGATCCATGGAGGAGAAGTATCTTGTGTTGCACAGACGATCTAAGGCGTCATCTATTCTGGGCAAAGGGTAAACATCTTTTTTCGTAACGTTGTTCAGTCGGCGATAGTCTACGCAGAAACGAAGTGTGCCATCTTTTTTCTTCACAAGTACCACAGGTGCAGCCCAGGAGCTGCGGGAAGGCCGAATGACATCGTTATCGAGCATTTCCTTCACTTGGTTTCGGATGGCAGTACGTTCTTTAGGGGAAACTCGATAAGGCGACTGGCGGAGTGGTCGAACAGCTTCGTCTGTAATGACGCGGTGCTTTGCAAGGTGGGTTCGACCGACGCGTGATGATCTGGCAAATGCATTAGAGTAGCGACGGAGCAGGTGCCGTAGTTTCTCTTGATACTTTCGAGGTAAGGCCGGGTTTATATCGTACAGAGGTTCAGTGTTGTCGGAGGGTTCTGTTGCTGAAGCGCTGGTGAAATTGCATTCATAACTAGTTTCAGTTATGGCCTCGAGATATGCGACAGTTGTCCCTTTGTTCAGATGTTGATGTTCATTACTGAAGTTCGTGAGAAGAACATCAACTTTGCCATTTTCAACAAAACCAACTGCCCTGGCAACGGCGATGCCTTTTTCAATAAGCAGTTTCTGTTTTGTCTCGACGACACCTTCTGTATCTTGCATTGGGAAGGAACCCACGGAGACCATGGTGCTTGAACGTGGGGGCACACTAACCTGGTCATCAATAATGTGGAGTGCAGCGTTGAGCATGCTGTTGGATTCGATAGCATTCTCAACTGAAAATTTTACGGACTTATTCTGCAGATCGATAATGGCGCCATTTTTGGTTAAAAAGTCCATACCGAGGATGACGTCACGGGAACACTGAGCCAATACGATGAACGTCGCCAGAAAGGTTTGCCCTTGTACAGTGATCCTCGACGTGCACACTCCCGTGGGCATAATTAAATGTCCGCCAGCTGTGCGTATTTGCGGGCCACCCCATGATGTTGTGACCTTTCTGAGAGCTTTGGCGAAGTGTGCACTTAGAATTGAATAATCAGCGCCAGTGTCGACTAGAGCAGTGACGTCTACGCCATCAACGGAGATCTGCAGGTCGGCAGTTTGTTGTGTCGGGCGGCGACAGCTTCGTGGGGTTCGGTCTCGACTTCGATGCTCTGAAGGAGTGGTGGGGTGAATGTCGGCGTCGTGGTTACGTTGAGGATCAGCGGAATTTCGTAGCGGCGTCGATTCTGCTGGTGGCCGTATGTAACGAACTGTAGTTTGCAGTGCAGAATTGTCGTGGGTCTGTGGAGGATCTTGAAATTTTCGCACTGTAGCAGCCGCACCTCCAGAGGCTGCTGCATCTAGTTTCCCCTATGGGGACTTTGGAGTTGCTCCTGGCGGCCAGGAGAGCTGTAACGGCGAGGCGATGGCGATCGGAGGCGGCTTGGGCCTGTGTTGGAACGCGAAATGTATTCTGCGATTTCGCGTGGCTGCTGGCCAGGCAACGGACGACGGGCATCAAAAGAAAACCCACGGAGGCCGAGTTCCCTGTAGGGGCAGCGGCGACACAGGTGTCCAGCTTCGCCGCAATGGTAGCACCACGGTTGGTGATCGGGCGTTCGCCAGATATCGGTCCTTCGGCGGCGTACGCTCGGCCGTGAAGACACATGGGCGACCGGTGCGCGAGGCTCGTAGGATGCTGTCGAAGGCGGCAGGTAGCGGCTGGTGACCGCGGCGTAGCTCAGGGTCTGGGGCAGCGGTGTAGCTACGACGGGTGCGGGCCCGGTGACGGGTGCGGGCACGGTGACGGGTGCGGGAACACCCAGCGCCTGTTGTACTTCCTCACGGATGATATCGGAAACTGTAGCAACCTGTGGCTGTGGAGGAATCCGCAGGTATTTGGCCACCTTTTCCCGGACTATCGCCCGGATCGTATCACGCAACGATTCTGACGAAAACTGTATGGCTTCACCTGCACTCGCGGCGTTCATACACTGTAGTGCGCTGGTATTGCCGGGCGCGCATGTCAAGTGCCTTCTCGATGGTAGACGCCTCACTTAAGAATTCGGCGACAGTTGTTGGTGGCCTTCGCACCAGGCCTGCAAATAACTGCTCTTTAACACCTTGCATCAAAAGGCGCACTTTTTTCTCTTCCGACATGGTTGGGTCCGCGCGCCGAAAGAGTCGCTTCATCTCTTCGGCGTAGGCCGTAACAGTTTCATTCGGATGTTGTATACGGCTATTTAAAAGCAGTTGCGCTTTTTCCTTGCGAAGCGTGTTGGTAAACATACGCAAGAATACAGCCTTGAATGTGTCCCACGTTCGGAGTCCGGCTTCTTGATTTTCGAACCATGTCCTCGCAGAATTCTCCAGTGCGAAGTAGACATGGCGAAGCTTTGAGTCAGCGTTCCAGGCGTTGAAGGCAGCCACCCGGTCGAACTGCTCCAGCCAGTCTTCAGCGTCTTCATGGGGCAGGCCGCGGAAATGTGGTGGATCCCTCTGGTGGTGGAGCAGGACAGGAGTTGTCGATACCGGGGATTCATCGCGCTGACAGAAACGCTCCTTGTTGGTCTGTGGTCAGGGAGAGGACCACACTCGGGAGACAGACCTTGCAGTCTGCGGCTGCTCTGGTGTACTGGGGTCTCCACCTTAGGGGTGCGTCCTGGGCTTGTAGGGGGCGTCCGGCTCATGAAAATCGTACCCGGCAGCTCCACCAGATGTCGCGTAAACAGCGACCCTTACAGTTGCGTCCGAGGTCCAAGGCGTGGCAAAGGTTCTACGAACAGCATCAGAGTTCAGGCTCGAGGTTAGCACACTTCTTCTTCCTCTCACACTTCTGCGCTTCTTTGTCGTCAACGCATGCTACAATATGTCAAACCAACTGGCCCCAATATATACTCAGTTAATGAGAGCCTAGAAGGCATCGCAATCAAGCTTAATAAGCGGCATAAACTAAAGGCTGTATGGGTCAAGGCACCTAAATGTAATAATGATGACCAGGCAGCTGAAAACTTCTATGAAGATTCACAATTGGCAATGCGGAAAAGAAAGACGCAGTATACTGCACCAATAAGCGACTTTAATACCAAGGGAAGAGAAAAAACAGGCAGAAGACTAGGCAGTGGGTGACAATAAAATTGGTTCTGGGAATAGCAGGGGAGAATTATTAGTTGAGTTTGCAGAGCGCAATAATGAATAATCAAGAATACCTTCTTCAGCAAACGGAAGGACCGGAAATTGACATGGAAGAGTCCTAATGGGAGACGAAAAATGAAACTTACTTCATACTATATTCAAACCCCGCGATTATGCATGATGTAGAGATACTCGTGAAAGTGCGATGCAATGACCAGAGGATGGTAAGGTCTCCAATTAGTCTAAATCTAAAAATGGAGCCAAACAGATTAGTAAGAAAGAAGTTCATCAACGAATTAGCATTGAGGGGAGGGCAGAAGAGGTCAGGATCTCACTACAGAATATGTATTCAGGTCTTTCTTTTTTTCATTTAATACCCCCTTTATTTTTTACATATTCCATTATGCCCTGAAGCAAAAAACAACGTTAATAAAAAATATGTATATTCAGGTCTAACCCAGGGTGACGACATTAGCCTAGAAGCAATGAACAGTAATTTCAGAGATATTACAGAGTGCGCTGTACAAGTAGGCGGTAGGATAGAGATAATACCGGTAGGCCGTCTGTGGAAATGAAAGATTTCATTACTAAACGCCAAAGTATGAAAGTTAAACAGACCAGATAAAGTTCCAAGAAATATCAAAGCTAATAAATAAGCGCATAAACACCAAAGTATGAAAGCTTCCACTTCAACAGATCAGAGAAAATTCCAAGAAATATCAAAGGTAATAAATAAGCGCATATTGGCCGGTATAAGGAAGTATAACATGGAGAAAATTGGGCATGCTGTAAAGAACGGGGGAGCGTTAAAGCGATGAAGGAGAAATTGGTCATAGAAAAGACTCAGACATATCCGCTAAGGGACAAGGCGGGCAATGTCATCACGAATATGAAAAAGATAGTCAAAGCAGCCGAGGAGTTCTATACTGATCTCTACAGTAGCCAAACGAATAATGAGATTGGCGGTAGAGAAATGCAGCCAGGCATTCCGCCAGTGACGAAGGACGAAGTTAAGAAAGCATTAAAAACTATTAAAAGGGCGAAGGCAGCTAGGCAGGATCAATTAACTATATATTTGCTGAAGGACGGGGAGGATATCGGGCAAGAAAAGTGGCCACCCTGTATACGCAGTGCTTGGTGTAGAACGGCAGGCTTGAGTATCAATGTGCAGATGACTAAGGTAATGGTCAACAACCAAGGGAAAGAACAGCAGTTTACGTTTGGTAGCGAAGCACCGGAAGTTGTAGGCGAATATGTCTACTTTGGACAGGTAGTAACCGCAGATCCGGACCATGAAAGGGAAACAACAAGGAGAATAAGATTGCGATGGAGTGCATTTGGCAAGAACTCGCACATTATGACTAGCCACTTACCGGTATTGCTCAAGAAGAAAATATACAACAGTTGCATCTTACCTGTACTTACCCGTGGGGCTGAAGCAAGGAGGCTAACAAAGAGGGTCCTGCACCGGACCTAGTTATTTGGAGGAATATGGGAGAGGCCTTTTCTTCCAGTGGGTATTGTCCGGCTGCGGATGAGGATGATGCTTTCTTCGGCGGCAGTTATTGTCGGATTCTTATATAAAATACAGCAGAGTGGTTCTCATCTGTGAACAATTATTAGAGATTGACCGCGAAGGTTCCGAGTAGCCACTGCAATTTGCTGCATGCGGTGCGCCAAAATTGGTTCCCTGCAAACATTTATAAAAAATTTCTCTAAAGGGGCGGCAGAAATGTACAGGGTCATCCACTTCTAGCTATAACACGGTCACCGCTTTCAAAGCAACATTACATCCAACCCAGGTGCATATCGATGCAAAGCGATGCAAGAACACAGGGACCCGGAAGTGCTGCTTCACATAGGCTGCCAGTGAGCTTTACTGTGCGGACGATTCGGACGTAATGGCGTTTTGAAAGCAGCGACCATGTTATAGCTAGAAGTGGACGAGGCTGTACGTTTGTGGATGAGATTAGGTAATTCGCTGGGGTCAAGTGGGTTCACCTAGCACATGACCGATTTATTTGAAGGATAATGAAAAGGTCTTCACCCTGCAGTGGGTATAGTCCGGTTGGCGATGAAGTAGCGAAGGTTGCAGCGTATGTTCTGTGTTCATGCGTTGCTTTGCGGGACATTCCGCGAATATTGATACAGGCTGCCTGTAATGGGACAGAATAAACTGGAAGGTTCAAAATAGCGGCACAAAGTGCGGGGCCTCTCACAACGGCTGCGCTTGCATAGTTCCGAGGCAGAGCTTTACAAGATTTGCTTTCCTCGTCTTTATTTGACCTACGCGGCATTTTGTCGCACAGCCATTGCAAATACGGGTCCGCCTTTACAACCTCGGTGGGCCCATGCCGACTCTAAATACTCATGGCGTGGAGCATCCTGTTACGCCTCTCTCCGAGCGCTTTCAGACTGCTTTCTGATGATGATGATGATGTTGGATTTTAATGGCGCAAGGGCGACTCAGGCCAAAGAGCGCCAAACTCAAGATTAACGGTGCACTCAAGTTTGCGTAATGTTATAGTTGTAATGTTTCATGAAGGAATAAAAAACAGTGGTGTATAGGGCCTAAAAATGCATTTGCTCTGTAATATCACTAAAAACAGTGGTGCATAGGGCCTAAAATTCATTTGCGATGAATAATGAGCTGGGAAAAAATTTAAGAAAGTATATGTAGATGCTTTAAAAGATATCATCCGTCCTCTCAAGGAGGAACGGGCTGATACACACGTCGATAAAAATTTCCATGTAAAAAACCTACTTGTTAAAAAAATTTGAGCACCTGATTTTAAGAAAATATTGGATTGTCACCAATAAAAATGTATGGGTGTGCAGGTATTTGAAGAGTGTACAAGGAGGGAAAATGACGTCTCCTTTCTGGCTCCAGTTGTGCACATATAATTAAAACATGAATGACAGTGAGCCGATCACCACATTTCAAACAGTGCGGTGCAGGAGATTTAGTTAAACGATATGTATGTGTTGATGTATGTGTGACCATTTCTGAGTCTGCACAGAGCTACTTCTTTAAATCTGTCTTGTTTTTTTTTTGTGGTGTACCTGCCTATGCTTGGCTTTATTGTGTGCAGTTTATTTTCTGTTTCTGTGTCCTATTCCTCTTGCCATTGTTGCCGAATCATGCTTTTTATGTGTGGCATGAGGTCATGATAAGTTATCTTATGAATGTCTGTGTCATTTCGAAGGGCAGCTGACGCAGGACGCCTATCAGCTGCCTCGTTACCCGGTATACAGCGGTGGCCTCGCACCCAACACAGCGTAATTGTAATTTCTAGTTTATGCATGGGCAAACATAAGGGTGTTATAAAGAGAATTCAGGACTGGGTTCTTATTATGCCATTTCTAAAAGGATAGGGACGTTAAAACACTGAAGGAGTCTGTGTAGATGATCGACGTGTGTATTTTATTTTCTATAATGTGTCTCACATCTAAAAGGATACCCTGGCATTCAGCGGCAAATATACTAGTATGTCTGTTCAGGGTTTTTGACTGTGAAAACTGTGGTCCTTGTGCTGCACAGGAGACTTGAGAAGAGTTCGAAGCATCAGTGTAATATTCATCACAAGTGTACTTCTCCTGAAGTGACATGAAGTGCTGCTGTATGGCAATAAGGGATGCATGTTTCCCCACTTCAAGAAACGACAGGTCACAATTAACAGTGTGCATTTCCCAAGGAGGAATTGAGTATTTTATGGTAGCTGTGTGAACACTGGTAACTGGAACGTCCAGATGTTCAATATGAGTGGCAACTCTGATTGGATATGGTGGTGTCAGTGATGGTTTTCTTGAGAAAAGTGCAGTGCTAGTTTTGTCAAGCAGGAGCCGGCGACATGGATGGTCCAGTTGGCACAGTACCTTCATAGCATAAGTTACACAAGTATATTCTCTTCGTTGCAGTGAAAATCGGTTCGCCTCGACATAAAGACTAGCGATTGGGCTAGTTCGAGAAGCACCTGTGGTGAGGCGAAGGCCGAGGTGGTGCACGGGATCAAGCAGTTTTAGAGCAGAGGATGATGCGGACCCATAGACCATCGAGCCATAGTCAATGCGTGATAGAACTACACTATTCAGAAGGCTCAGAAGGCAGTCGCGGTCTGTGCCCCATAAAAGGTGAGAGAGGACTTTTAGCAGATTCACTGCTTTGAGACACTTCAGTCGCAACTGTTTTATGTGGGCAATGAGGGAAAGTTTTTTATCAACAACTACGCCAAGAAATTTATGTTCCTTTTAAGAGCTAGGCTCTGACCATTCAATGTAATGTTGAGGTCGGGTCTGACGCCATGCTGCTTAGAGAAAAGTACACAAACACTTTTTTCAAAGTTAAATTTAAACCCATTGTCATCAGCCCACCTGGACAATTTGTTAACACCTAGCTGAATCTGTATTTCACAGATGTCCAAGTTGCAAGATTTGAAGCTTATCTGGATGTCATCAACATATACAGAGCAAGAAATGGTTTTAGGCAACACTTTATTTAAAGAGTTAATTTTGACTTCGAAAAGTATGCAACTGAGAACACCGCCTTGAAGGACACCATTTTCCTGCATCTACTGCTTTGAGTATGCATTGCCAACACGAACTTTGAAGGATCGTTCAGACAAGTAACTTCGTATTGTATTCAACATGTTCCCTGTGGTGCCAAGAGAGGAGAGGTCGCGGATGATACCATAGCGCCAAGTGGTATCATATGCTTTTTCAAGATCGAAAAAGACTGATAAACAATGTTGTTTGTGTGCAAAAGCATCCCTTGCATATGACTCAAATGCAATAAGCTGATCAGCTGTTGACCGCCCAGCTCTAAAACCAGCTTGGGTTTGGTGAAGAAGACCATTGTATTCAAGGAAATGTAGAAGGAGGTGATTAACCATTTTTTTCAAAAAGCTTGCATAAGCAGCTGGTTAGAGCAATAGGCTGATAACTGGCAGCAAGAGTAGGTTTTTTTCCGGGTTTTAATATCGGGATAATGATCGCTTCCTTCCATGCTTTAGGAAAGCGTCCTGTGGCCAATATTTTATTATACAGGCAGAGTACGGTGTCAAGTGTATCCGTATGCAGGTGTTTGAGCATTCCATATGTGATCCTGTCAGGACCTGGTGCTGTGTTCCCACATGTGCCAAGCGCAATATTCAGCTCCTGCATGGTGAAATGGCTATTGTACCCTCCTGGGCTCGGTCTTTTATCACGTATAGGCTTCCTCTCCTCAGTTACCTTGTGCCGCAATAAGCAATCTGTATAGTGCGCTGAGCTGAATACATATTCGAAGTGTTGCCCTAGTGTGTCTGCTTGGTGTTCAAGAGAATCACCACTGGTGCTGACAAGGGGCGTTGGGATTGTGCTATATCCTTTGAGTGCTCTTATTCTGTTGTATACTTTTTGAGCATCAGAATAAGAGTTCACAGAAGAAAGGAATGATGACCAGCTTTCTCGCTTGGAGATGCGTCGAACATGTTTGCCAATTGCCTTTGCACGCTAAAATCCTATTAGGTTTTCAGCAGTGGGGTAACGACGTAACTTTGACCATGCCTTGTTTTGTGTTTGACGGGCATTCTTACAATCTGCATTCCACCACGGCCTTCGTTTGTTTCGTGGCTTACTTGATGTTTGTGGAATGTGTTTTCCTGCAGCATCTATAATGTGCAGCGTGATCAAGAGTTGAGATTCGTCAACGCCTAAGCCAGTAACTGATGAACAGGGGAGAGCTGAGTGTTCCCTGAACATCTCCCAGTTGGCCGCATATTCTTTAAATTTCCTGGGACTAGATGTATTTACATTTTTATTGCCTGTGTACTTCACAGAGATGGAAAAATGGCAACTTCTATATAGATTGTCAATAACAACCCACTCTCTAGCTGCCAATAGCAACGGAGAGTCAATGGCTACATTATTGGCTGTGTACGTATTATGAGCCGAGCTGTAGTATGTTGGCTGTTTTGAGTTGAGTAAACATGATCCTGAGGACGACAAAAACTTTTCAATTCGCGCACCTCGGAAGTCCGTTCTTGTACATCTCCATAATGTGTGGTGGGCATTAAAGTCTCCGACCAGCAGCCATGGTTCTGGGAGTTGGTCAATCAGCTTTTCAAAATTTTTGTTGCATAGTCTATAATCTGGCGGAATATACAGCTAACATACCGTTGTTATTTTACCGAATATTAGGGCTTGTATTGCCACTGCCTCTAAGTCTGTGTTAAGCGAGATATTTCGACAAGCGATTGACTTTTTTGTTACAATGGCAACGCCACCAGAGGGGTGAGTACTGTCTTGCCTATCTTTCCTGAATACACGATACTGCTTGAGAAAACTTGTGTCTGTTGGTTTCAGTTGCGTTTCTTGCAGACAAACTATGTTTGGTTGGTGTTCGACGAGGATTTCATATACGTCCTCCAGATTTTTTAGAAGTCCTCGACAGTTCCAGTGAATGATGCTCTCGGTAGCCATTTTAGTAGGTGTGGAAATAATATAGAGTAGGGTTAAAACTCGCCGCCCTTATCAGGGGGCTTAACTGGTGTATGTTTTTTTTTTATTTCAGGCGGTCTAGCAGGCGCCGCCTCTCATTGGCGGACTGCCTAGGCGCCGCTGACGCTGCAGAGTCTATGCTCACCGCCATCGTCTCTGGTGAAGGCATGGAGGCAGGAGGTTTTTCAAGAGGAACCAAGTCCCTCTCAGATGTCTTTGGTGTCCCGGACGTCTGGGGGAAAGTGACCTCCGGGTTTGCAAAGATTAGTGCAGCCGGTGGCTGCTTAGCGAGGAGCCGTGGTGGGAGCACGTCAGCAGCATTGCACTGCGTTCCCACCGTTACTAGACGCCGCCTGGCCCCTCTACGGGCTGCGTCAGCATAGGGAGCGGAGGAAAGCATTCTGTGTTTTTTTCGCCCCTCTCCGTATGTTATCTTCTCAGTTACCTTTATATTGATTACTTCCTTTTCGGCCTGAAAGGCTGCACAGGACCGTGAGTATGAAGGGCGGGTGCCCTCACAGTTACACATTTGTAGTCAGTTGCACTGCAATTACCGGTTGCATGTCATGTGCTCTGCATTTTGCACATGTAAGGCGTCCTCGACACGTCTGGCTACCATGCCCGTACCGCTGACACTTGAAGCACCTGCGCGGGCTTGGTATGTACGGGCTAACTTTGCATCGGATGAATTCCACACTGATAAATTCAGGAAGTGTGCTCCGGTTAAAGGTGAGTACAATATGTTTCGTTTTTATTTATTCATTCTTTCGCCTGATTGTTCTTCTTCGTACTGCTGTTACACCTTGGTTCTGTAGGCCCTCAAGGAGATCTGATTCTGTTTCGTTTAGGAGGTCTTGCTCAGAAACCACTCCCTGGCAGCTGTCAAGACTGCGGTGGGGTGATACTTGAACGTCAAGGTGAGCAAATGTTTTTGTTGTGAGGAGGTTGTCAGACTGACTTTTGTCTGATACCTCTATCAGCAGGTCACCGGATCCTAGTTTTTTCGCTTTATAGTTTGCCACAATTATGGCCTTCAGAGTTAGCAATCAGAAAGATTGACAGTTCATTTACTGGTTTAGATGCGGTTATAGAGCTCAAGACAAAGTATTTTGGAAAGTTCTCAGTTGGTGTCGTGATTTTTTGCGTCCCTTCGGTGCGACTCCTTTTCGGGGGTCGATCAGGTTTTTTTAAAGGTAGTTTTTCCATGCAGTATATATAGTTTAAGGGGTCCTAATATATGTCGCCTCTGGTTCACCCTTATACGCAGAGGAAGGTCCCGGAGCCCCTCGCCTGTCCACCAAGCCGAGACTTGACCATGGCCTCGACCGCCACCGTTCAAGGTTTCTTCCCTCCACCTCTCAACCTATCGCCATGATACGGATTACAGTTTCGGTATGGGGGCTCAGGGTCCGTGGTTGCACCAAGCACCAACACCTAGTTTACACAAGGTGCCCCTGCGGGGTCGGACTACTTTCTGCTGTGGTTACAGAAAGATAACAAAAGTTGGCTGATCTTCGTTTCTCAAGAGATAGAAATCGTGCGGTAGGATGCAACGCGGAGACTCCGAGAGCTTCTTAACACAAAACGTTTCTAACCATATTTAAAACCCATTCATTACGTGGGACATTGAGACGAAACGTTTCACGCCAGCTTTGGTCATAAAATCCTAGTGCTCAATGTATTTTTATTTGAACACTTCCACCTTCAAAACATTTTTTATACAGGAAACAGTGCCCTCAGATTTCCTCTCACTGCTGTGATGAGTAAAACATTTTGTTTTTGCAGACAGCTATTACTTTCACATGAAACAGGCACCTTTTCAGTTATAGTTTCATGTTTGCGAAGATGAACAGCCCATGAGAACATCTTACAAATAGAGAGGATGCACAGCAGAAATAAGGGTGGTACGTACCTGGCTCTGATCTTCTGATGAGAAAATGGTGACAGGGTACATTGTAGCCGTTTACTTCTAACGGGAAACTGCACTAGTTCTTTACGTGGATGCGATGTGAGTGTTGCAATACAAATCCTGTAGTTTAAGCATATGAAAGATTTGGCGCTACGATTTTAAACAATTGCACAGTCGACTATTACAAAGAAGAGCTTTCAGCCCTTTCGCTTTCGCTTTGCGCAGCGTGTCAATCAAATGATGATGTCATGGATGGATGATACCAATGCATTTTAAGCATAGAAATGCTTGACATCAGGAGGCGGAAAAATGTGGTATAAAACGAATCTCAGGAAGCATTTTTTGGCCGTATTCCACAAGGCGCCACGGGACACGCAGCTGAACGATACGGAAAGTATTTCCACGTGATGCTTCACATTTGTTAGTCGATTGGATCACCAGTTTGCATCGTATTGCGAAGAACTGTCAACGATGGTTCTATGCCCTACACACGTATAAGTTCCTGTACAGTTCCTATAGTTCACAAAACGTTATGCAGTTTTCTTATAAAGCTTTTGTGCATCACAGATCAAGTCACTTTTTCGCACGGCTTTTCCACAAATGCTTTATATTTAACACTAAAATGCTTATCAATGGTCTTGCACCAGGAAAAGAATTGTGTATGCATGTTGTTTCAAATGTGGAACAAGAGAGCATTGATTCACTTGGACGAGCAGCTCACTTTTATCGACATTTTAGTCGCTTAGGTCATGAGCTCTTCAGCGGCGAATCTTGTTGCCTCGTCCCCGGGCCGCACACTTAGGCACTAATTTCGCCATCAGGTAATATTATAAACATGAAGGACAGCTTAGCATCGGCACGCTAGCAGTTTTAGGGATACTTTGATTAGATTTCTCTTCTATAGGGTAAGCAACTGGAGGATGAATTGTTAGCAAGAGGGATATTACGTCGCCCTTGAAGGTACATATAATGTTTCGCTCAGCGCACCCAGAATGCCTGCAATATTTAGAATTGTTATTCGCTGACCTTCAAGCACAAGTTGCCCAAAAGTTTAGCTGCTATGCTAGGTTTCTTGAGTCTGGTACTCACCTCTCTTTTCCATTTAGGGGTTTTTATTCAGTATATTGCCACGTATACTGCACTCATACAGAACAAGCAAGACTTTCGCAGCTAAAATGTATTATTAAAACGACATCCCCTGACGTGCAGCTCTCTGAGGCTTGATAGAAAGAAGAATATGACTGGCGGCTAATAATAACTTAAGTACGATAACGGCGTCATTCGAACTTATTGGTGTAATAGCCAGATAATATCTTTCAAGTTGCGCCACGTACGATCACATTGTTTGCTAAAAACAATACCGATTTCAGAAGGTTATTATGAATCCAGAGCTTACTATAGGAAGGATACTAGGAATATAGGCATGTAGGAACGACGTGGTGCAGGGCTCAGAAACGGGGGGCTGCTATTGGGGTAGCTGGTCTGTATCCGCTTGATTTAAAGTTTCCCCTCCACCAATATTCCACTTTCGGCTCAATAAAGTGCACGTACATGCGCGGTCAAAAATACGCGGCCCACGGCTCCGATCGGCGGAGCGGCTGCGAGCCGCACCGCGGCGCTCGCGAAAGCGCTGCGAGGGTATGCACTGTGACGACAGATTTCTCCCTCGCTCTCGAACAGACGCGTCACACGGTTGATAAAGTTGAAGTGCGACGTTCAGCTTTTTCGCAGCTTACAGTGAAGACGAAAGAGGGCTCCCGCTTGCTTGGAGCGTCGCCGCACTTGTGCCGCCTCGCATCTCGTCTCCCGCGTGTGCGGAACGGAGCGCGGCGCTCAGCCGTTCGCAAATCGCGCGACGGCCGTTTTCTAGCTTCATAGTTTGGTGGACACTTCATGCGTGTAACCTGCCGTGGTGGACTAGTTGCTATGGTACTCGGCTACTGACCGGAAAGACACGGCTGCTGTCTTTCGGGTGAGGCAAAATGCTACTAGTCCGTGTAATGTGTGATATCAGCTCACGTCGGAGAACTCCAGGTAGTGGAATTTTCTGAAGCCCTCCACTACGGCGTCTTTCACAGTGTGAAATGGCTTCGGAAGTGAAACACTACACACCAATTTCCACGCTTACGCGCTGCACGCTTCCGTGTAATCAGCCGCGCTCGCGTGTTCAAGGTTTGGCTGCCAGCGTGCATGCACCACTTTCTTAAATAATATACCAAGGTCGCTAGCTGTCTTACAATGGTAGGGTGCCTGCAGCCACCGTATTTGAAGAATCATTAGAGTTGCAATAAAAGCCACATGTGGAAAAAACCCTGCGGTTCACTACATAAATACAAGAGGTTAGTTATTGCAATAGATGAAAAGGCGATATTAGATATAAAATTTTAATAGAGGGTAATGTATTCACTGTGGACAGAGCAATAGAAGTTTTTGTTAAATAACAGACCCTTACAGTTCCAATAAAAATGTGAGGAGAATTGTTAAGTCCGAATGCGAAAGTGTGTAAAATGAATCCAAATCTACGTTGGTCGGTAGGGTACGGGCGAATAACGCGGTCGCCGTTTTTTGGGCTGTAAATTTTTGGTGAAAATTTAAGAAATGTCACAAAATGAGAAAATTTATCATTAGTGTATTCACGAAAAGGCTCATCAGTGTTATCGTTTACGTGTACCAGGCATCATCACCATGATGATAAGGTTTGAAGAATATGAACAGAAAATGATTGAGTCGTATGTGTAGCAGGAGCGAGTATTACGGTTTTATGATAGTGCATCGGCCGCTTGCAATGATAGCGGGATATTTGTTTTTTTAAATGAAATCTGGCATTTTTGATAGCTCGCTAGAAAGCGTCACTGTGTTCCCATACGCTTGCACCTACATCATTTTGTGAGGAATATTTTAATATATTTTTGTTTCTCCCTTTTGTTCGCGATCATTTTCTGTAGATATGATAAGAAAAGGTGCACTTCCCCCATTCACTTTTATTTAAGTATTGCTTAGTGTAACTCTTCACGTTTGTGAACTGGCGATGATATCAGCATTTAAGTCACAATAAGTGGCCATTCTTCGCATACATCGACTCTGCGTAATGAATGACGAGAAATCTCTAGGCTATGAAAAACATTTTCTTGAGCAAGTGTATTCAGAGCAATGCTGATTGATTGTTGAGACAAAAAGGGTATTTAAAAAAATGTTTTGTTGGTGTTATTGTAGCAGATATTTTAGCCGCTGATCTTTTCACTTAACATATGAGAAATTCTCAACATTACCAATACAATCTCGAGAATGCTTAATGCTTGGTGAACGCCCCTCCGGCTGCGACCATATCTCGAAGCCGCCCTGGAATGGAGGCGTATAACGCCGAAACGAGACCGGGGAGAGAACGAAGGTGGTCCCACTCCTCTTTAACTACCCTCCACAAATCTTCTCGGGTCTGACTTGAGAGAAAACGACGCGCCAGTCGGCTTTTCATTTGCTCCCATACTTGTTCAATGATGTTTACGTCAGCCCCTTTTGGGGGCCATGGCAGTGCTTGGATGCCCAGGACTTCAAGTGTTGCTCGAACTTTATTGCGTAGTAATGAGGAAAAGAAAACATGAGAGTCACAATACACAAAGGCATGCACTAATACAGAAACAGTACTTTTGATTAAAAAAAAGTTGACATAGTTTCCGTAAAAGTTTCACCAGATTCCCGCATACGTTGTTCTCTCGTGAGAGGATAACACTCGACTGATAAATAGATACACACGAACACAGGTATACTAAATGTGATTGCATGCTAATACCCCCTTACCCTTTGCCCGCATTTCTGTGGCTCTCACCTCACAGCCTAAGTTGCATAGTGCCGTTAGGCCCCTCCCTCCTTCCACGCCCTCTTTAGTGGTGTAATGACTGGCTAAATATGCTTTTTACTAGGAGTAGTATTCAGATTTTTTCGAACCCAAGGCTTATGAGAAATGTTGTTCAAGTCTCTCCGTATTGGTCTGCACATTACCAACGAGAATTGATATAAAGTAAAGTCCTTTCATTTCGTTTTCTTTTTGTGGGAGGTGTTTGGAGAAACGTAGCCAACAATTATCAACACGCTGCAATTAAGGTTATGATAACTTCTGCGTAAGATATGGATTCCCTTACATTGCGGTGTGGATAGGGCTCCTGTCTTGTTGGAAAATATATAGCCCATCTTTGAACCGGCCTTCCAGCACAAAGGGAACGAGGACTTCCTCTAAAATTTGAATATATTGTTCCGCGGTTAGGTTCCCATCAATTAGATGCAGCGGTCCAAGTCCGTGGCAAGTAATGGCGCCCCACACACTGATAGAGCAACGCCCACTTGCTGCAACTTGTTGGATGTACTGCTCGTCATATCTGTAAAATGAGCGTCGATTTCACATTCAAAATGGCGCTATGTGCGGAAATTCAACATACGTAATAAATTACGTTGCCAGCGAAAAGAAAGACCTGTGCATAGTAAAATATCAGTGCTCGTTAAAAGAACCTTATGTGGTCTAAATTAACTCGCAGCCTGTCATGCGGCATTCCTCATAACCCATGTGTAGGCTTCCAATGTTGAGCTCCACAAAGCAGCGTAATCAAAGCACTTTGTAAATGGAGATATTGTTTGCAATGGATTCGATTACGCGGAAATTGGCTTATCTCGTGCCAAGGAGTCTCCACACTCTGCGTTGCTGGTCCCACTTGGTTACAAAGGTGGATTCATCGCTGAACACGACTTCCTGCCAGTCTTCTTGCTGCCAAGAGAAGTGATTCCTCGCGAACTCCAACCGGGCTTGCTTCTCCGAATTATTTAAGCGTGGCCTTTTACGCGTCACCCTGCTCTTAAGACCTGCGGCACACAGCCTGCGTTTGATGGTGTAAACCGATACTGGGAGATCAAGCTCCCTCTTGATCTCGAGAGCAGTAATAGTAGGCTCGCAGTTGACAGCAGCAACTATCGCCATGTCTTGGTCCTCAGTCGTAGCCAAAGGTCTTCCTGATCTAGGTGCGTCCTCTACGCGGCGTGTAGCCATAAACGAACGGCAAATTCTGTCTACAGCACATTTAGAGCACC
The DNA here is from genome assembly GCF_055883805.1 of Amblyomma maculatum. NCBI lineage: Eukaryota > Metazoa > Arthropoda > Arachnida > Ixodida > Ixodidae > Amblyomma > Amblyomma maculatum. The sequence continues at coordinate 112,237,331 of NC_139347.1, read as the reverse complement.
CAACCTCTCTAGCTATTGCTCGACGACTTCGCCCGGCAATAAAAAGGTCTAGAATTTTTTGCGTTTTAACAGCATCGAGTCGCGCCATGCTTGCACTGCCTTACGCTGAGCTAATGAAGCATCTGAATCCTCTTACTGCGCTTTATATCAACCAGCCATGCTTTGCAATCGCTGTTAAAGTGCATCTGTTATCACACTTATGTCTAATCTAACCACACTGCAAGAATATTTAGGTGTTGATACAGCACTGCTAAGGCACTGGACGCAATTGACCAGATAAAGTACCAGCCATGTTCCTCTGAACCAGGCCGCTGATCACAGCGTCAGCATTGATGAAGAGTCAATTTTAATTGCAAGAAAAAAAATATACACACATACATGAACGGCGCCATTGAGATAGCAACCAGCTGATATCGCAAAGCGCGTTTCTGCCGTCAGGTGGTTCGCCTGGCCTGAACTGTTTCTCTGTTATCGCCAGAAGTATCACCGTAGCACTTTATTTCTGAAGCCGTGCCCATACCAGTGCAGGAGCGAATTCGTCCAGAATAAAATCCGCAATATTTCTCCTAACAATGTAACGAAGAAACGGTTGAAGTTGGACTTTACGCTGAAATAGGGTGGAGTTAGCAGCACATCACTTATCATTGAGTCGTGGTTACTCAATAGAACGCGCTCGGGAAGCACAATTTTCTCGCTTTAGGTACAGAAAATACGGCAGCGAAAGTAAATACGGTGTTCGATGAGGCCGGTGGGAGAATGTAAAGAATTCATAGGACATTCTTAACCACTTATATAACGACGGAAATTCAACAGCTCTCTATATCACTTATACATCAAACAAATCACTAACGTGCAAACGACCGAGTAGGCGAAGGGGATAAGCAAACGAACAAAAGTACGGACGAGTTACGTGTACGAAAACCAGAATAAAATGCAGCAGTTAATAAAAGCTTCTGCCTCACGCAAGCCCAACAGCATCAATATCTGCAAGAATCCCGACGGCACGATCCCCAAAATGCAAGACATTGCGCCCGCGATGCTTCCTTTCCACTTCTTTTAGAGTTGTAGACTCGCAGGTGGCAGCGGGCACCCTACCATTGTAAGACAGCGAGCGACCTTGGTATATTATTTAAGAAAGTGGTGCACGCACGCTGGCAGCCAAACCTTGAACACGCGAGCGCGGCTGATTACACGGAAGCGTGCAGCGCGTAAGCGTGGAAATTGGTTTGTAGTTTTTCACTTCCGAAGCCATTTCACACTGTGAAAGACGCCGTAGTGGAGGGCTTCAGAAAATTCCACTACCTGGAGTTCTGCGACGTGAGCTGATATCGCACATTACACGGACTAGTAGCATTTTGCCTCAACCGAAAGACAGCAGCCGTGTCTTTCCGGTCAGTAGCGGAGTACCATAGCAACTAGTCCACCGCGGCAGGTTACACGCATGAAGTGTCCACCAAAATATGAAGCTAGAAAAACGGCCGTCGCGCGATTTGCGAACGGCTGAGCGCCCGCGCGCCGTTCCGCACACGCGGGAGACGAGATGCGAGGCGGCACAAGTGCGGCGACGCTCCAAGCAAGCGGGAGCCCTCTTTCATCTTCACTGTAAGCTGCGAAAAAGCTGAACGTCGCACTTCAACTTTATCAACCGTGTGACGTGTCTGCTCGAGAGCGAGGGAGAAATCTGTCGTCACAGTGCATACCCTCGCAGTGCTTTCGCGAGCGCCGCGGTGCGGCTCGCAGCCGCTCCGCCGATCGGAGCCGTGGGCCGCGTATTTTTGACCGCACCTGTACATCAAACACACTCCGAGTGATGTTAAGTTCATGTTCGGCAGGTACAGAAGCAGACGACGATGATCTGATGATGGTCAGGAGGAGATATGTATTTACAGAGGAAAAACATTATACAAAGGCAAAGTGTAAGTTACAGTAACAAGTCACACAGACAACTGCAACTTAAAACAAAATAGACTCTCACACAGAGAAGTCACTCTACAAGCCCTTGCTTTTCTACCGAGCATTTCGGTTAAAGCCTAGGGACTGTAAATACGTGCTAAGCACGGAGCCTCAATCTTGACTGCCAAACATGGTCCGAGGACCGCTTTTTGATGACAAACATCGACAAAGACCCAAGGGCGGTCACCTTCGGTGATCCGCCCCGAAAATAAAGCAGCCAATCAAATTATTGAAAAACATGCCACAACCCCCGTGAATTGGGAATAATCTCGGACCCAGGTGCTTAATTACTTCAAATAAAGATACAACATTCAAAACACACACTCTTTCCACTCGCCGGTCCCCAAACCCTCTCAAACGGCGCCTGTCTTTGCCTCCCCTCCTCAGCTTGTTTGCGACGCGACCTTGCAGCTGGTGTCTTTGTGAAAGAAACGCCGCGGGGGATCTCGAGACGAGGTCACTCAGCCGTCCCGTTCGAGGAAAAGGGGCGGGGGGCACTGTCCCAGAGCAGTGTACAGTCGCCGTCGCGCGGACCCAATGTCTCGCGGCATAGCGAGAGAACGCTGGGCTGATTGCCTACTTGGGGGGGGGGGCAAGGGTCGCGCCTATTGTCGCCCTCTGCTGGCCGTAAGGTGGTTCGCAGAAGCGTGCCATTGTTGTTCCCGGCTGCGTTTAAAGCCCCTCAATAAACTAAAAGTAGCGCCATCTCCTCTCTCCTCCTCCGGCGGCGCCGCTCCTCCTCTCGCATTTCGACCGTGGCTCCACCTACGGGGTGCGCGACTAGCGCGCGCTCTCCGGAGCAGGCGCCCTTCACAGCCGTCTTGATCAGCGCCGCGCGCGCCGATCGAGGCGGCCGGGCGCCGGGTCTCACCAGAGCCTTGGCATTTTATCGCAATGTGTTCAGGTTAAAATATTACTCACTGCTGAAACATAATTACCGAATGTTGACAGGGATTTCCCGCCAGAATAGTTTCAGCTGTGAGTGTCATACACCACATATACGCGATTTCGGCGTTGGTTCAACTCGCCGTCATCTCCGTGTGTCCGTAGTTCGTCACATTTGGCCACTCAGCGGCATGCTTTATAAAATTTGTAACTAGGCGGCGGACAGGAACAATTTTGGAACAGTCTGTGTATGGTTTCTTTGCAGCGTTGACTGGATTGCGAGCTGCCGGTAAACTTGAGAAGTGTGGCAGCAGCTGTCTTCCATGTATTTTCAACTTCAGCTGCAGATCAAATTAACTATAGGCGGCGGAAGCTGCAGTCTGTGGGGAGTCTTTGCAGCTTTGATTGATTGACTTGTGAGCTACCGGTAAACTTGGGGAGGGAGGTAGCAGTTATTTTTTTTATATATTTGGCGTTGAGATGGTGCCGTGTTCAGCTGCCATGGTGTGTTTTGGTTGAACTCGCCTTCACCACCGTGCTTCTATCAGCCGCCGGCCAAAGAGCGCAACATGCTTGAAAAAAAATTAACTAGGCTGCGGAAGCTGCAGTCTGTGTGGGTTCTTTGCAGGTTGGACTGAATTGTAAGCTACCATGAAACTTGAGAAGCGTGGTAGCAGTTTTTTTACATATTTTGCGCTGAAACGGTTCCGTTTTCAACTGTGAGTGCGTGACACCATTTGTACGCGATGTCTGCGTTGGCTGAACTCGCCTTCATCACCGTGCTTCTATCAGCCGCCGGCCAAAGAGCGCAACATGCTTGAAAAAAAATTAACTAGGCTGCGGAAGCTGCAGTCTGTGTGGTTTCTTTGCAGGTTGGACTGAATTGTAAGCTACCATGAAACTTGAGAAGCGTGGTAGCAGTTTTTTTTTTAAATATATTTTGCGCTGAAACGGTTCCGTTTTCAACTGTCAGTGCGTGACACCATTTGTACGCGATGTCTGCGTTGGTTGAACTCGCCTTCACCACCGTGCTTCTATCAGCCGCCGGCCAAAGAGCGCAACATGCTTGAAAAAAAAAAATTAAATAGCCAGCGGGAACGATTTAGTAGCAGTCCGCGTGGCAGCAAAACACACGGCGATATGTGCCGCGCGCGCGCCGCCCGCCCCGCTGGAAAGGAGGAAGCTGCACGCCCAGCAAAAAAAAAAGCGCGCGCGCGCACGTGACGGCGCTCGGCCAATGAGAGGGTCGAACGACGAAGGAGAGCGCAGGAGAGGAGGCGGGCGGCAAACTTCACATGTTGGCGCTACTTTTAGTTTATTGAGGGGCTTTAGCTGCGTTCGCGTCTTGGCGACGCCTCGGGGCGAAAGGACGAAGCAAACCAGGCCTCCCGCGCACCCCGCGAGCCCGCGGCCAAGAAAAGTGGAAAAAGGAGAAATAAAAACAAAAACAGCGCTCGCTCCTTGGCCTCGGCGCGTGGGGGGATCGACCGCCAGCGCGACTCCACGTGCGAGTCGCTTTTCACTGCGGCCTTACACGCCCCTCCCAAGAGGGTTAATGAGCTTGGAATCCGGTCATTCCAGTCTAATACAACAAAGGCCGCAACAACCCGCGAAGAAAACAAAACATGTAAGACACTTCGTACGTGAATGGAAGACCAAATGAAACTCGCGACACAAGATGGGTATAACACAAAACAAATCACACATTCGCATCGGCGGACTGGACAGTGTTCGTGAAAGTCCCGCGCGCGAGCAACTGGATGTCCTCACGTCAAGTTCACGCGCACTCCACCGTTCACATCACACATTGCACCGGGTACGCGGGAACATTCACGCGTCGTCGAAAGGCCATGGCTCAAGCGTGTGCTTGCTCTACGCCCCAAGTCACATTGGGGACACGGGTTAACGCGTCGGCGTTACCATTGCTTGACCCTTTCCTGTGGGTCACCGTCACATTGTAGCGCTGTAGTGCCAGCGCCCATCGCGCGAGTGTAGTGCCAGCGCCCATCGCGTAATCGCGGTAGTAACCACATAAGCCTAGCAGACTCCGTACCTGTCTCTCTGTTGCGGGGTGCACGAGCCCACGAATGGCCGATATCTTTTCTGGGTCGGGCCCATGGGTCCCGCCTCCCACTATGTGTCCTAGGTACTTAATGTGGGCCTGTGCGACCTGACACTTTTCCTGGCTCACTTTAAGCTTGGCGTCGCGCAACAAATCAAAAATTATTTCTAAGTGCCGCAAGTGTTCAGTCCACGAGGAAGAGAAAATGGTGATGTCATCGAGGTATGCGGCCGCATAAGCCTGATGTTTCGAGAGGAGGGTGTTCATTATCCGCTGAAAGGTGGCCGCGGCGTTCTTTAGCCCGAACGGCATGACGCGCCAAGCATATTGTCCCTCGTGAGTTACGAAGGCGGTCAGATGTTGGCTCTCCGGAGCTACCGGCACCTGCCAGTATCCGCGTCGCAAGTCAATAAGAGTGATATACCTAGCGCGGCCCACCCTCATGATGAGCTCTTTAGGGGGTGACATTGGAAAGGCATCCGTGCGCGTCGAAGCGTTTAAAGCGCGATAGTCAACACACATGCGCACCGATCCATCCTTTTTACCCACGCATACAACGGGATGGGCGCACTCGCTTTCCACCGGATACACCAGCCCGAGGTCTAGCGACTCGTTTACCTGGCGGCTTACCTCACTCCTTAATAAATGCGGCACGCGATATGGGATAGTGCGTTCGAGCTGGTGGCCTTCGTGCAGCTCTATCTTATGTGCCCCGACTCGTGCGACTCCCGGCGTTTCGCTGAACAAATCAGCGTAAGCGGCAAACACCTCCAAGATCTCGAGGCGGTCCTGAGTAGGTAGGTGTGCGAGTTTATCCGCATCTATCAGACAACCACCACATCTCTCATGCACAGACCGAGGGGTGTACACGATTTCACTAAACTCCTCGTCTTCCTCGAAAACTACCCCGACATGGCTGACACGTGCGTAGTAGGGTCGCAGCCTGTTCGCATGCACTATCGCTGTAGCCTTTTTTCCCTTGTCGATTCTGTACGAGTTCTGCCTCTCTTGCGCGGTTACGACGAATGGACCGAGCCATTTGGGGGCCATTTTACTGCCAAGGTCTGTGTCAAAGAGCAATACCTGGTCTCCGACGACAAACGTCTTGCTCCGTGCGCGCCTGTTATACGCCTGCGCGTAACTTCCCTGACGTGCGCTCGACGTCAAACCCGCTACTTCTGCTGCTTCTTCTAGCTGCTCGCTTAGCTGTCGCAAATACTTCGCGGGTTCTTCCCTGAGTGTGTTCGGGAGGGGTTGCTGGCCTGTCCATGTTCGTTGCAGAATTGCTAACGGTCCGATAGGGTTTCTACCGAATAAGAGCCGGAACGGCGCCACGCCTGTAGTGTCATGGGGGACTTCCCTGTACGCCCCGAGAACGAACGGGACCAGTCTATCCCAGTTCTTGGGATCTTTCTCAATAACATGGAACAACATGTTCTTCAAAACGCGGTTCCACCGTTCCACTGTCCCGTTGCTCTCCGGATGCTCAGGAGTCGAAAAACGCGGTGCGCATCCCAGTCTTGCTAACATCTCACGCGTCAGCTGCGCCGTAAAGTTCGTTCTCTGATCTGAACAGACTACCGCAGGTATGCCTCTGCGGCTGAAAATCGTAAGCAAGGAGTCGCATGTTGCCCTAGCAGTTAGGGATCGCAAACAGACTACCCCCGGCCACCGCGTGCACAAGTCAACGAGGAAGAGAGCGTACCTATGACCCCTGCTCGACGGAACATCGAGCGGTTCGATTATATCGACATTTACGACCTGAAACGGATGGTCAGGTCTGGTGAGAGGTGTGATGGGAACCCTATCTTTAATTCGCCTGTCTGAGCGGACTTGACAGCCGTGACATGTCCTGCAGTGTCGCGTTACGTCCCCTTCTAAGCCTGGCCAGAAAAATCTGTACTTAATTCTGGTCTTTGTCTTCCGTGGCCCCAAATGGCCTCCCCAAAGGGACTCATGCGCAAGGCAGAGTACCTCTTCACGCCTGCTAAGGGGGAGCACAAGCTGCTTCACTTTGCTACCGGAGATCGAGTCCTAGTGGTACAACAAGCCGTCTGAAACAAACATGCCTGTCTTCCCTGCCTTTGCGTCAGCCCACGCTTTCTTTAAGGCTTCGTCTGATACTTGGTCGGAACTGAATACCTGGCGCTGTTTTAGGGCTGCGTCCGCGTCACCCTGGATCGAGATTACATCTTCCTTCTCGCTTTCTTCCAGATCTACTTCACAGGGTTGTTCCGTCGCCACACCCTGCTCACCACTCATTAGTTTGTCTGCCTCTGGCCCCGCCGCTTGCTCCTCGTGTGATGTAGAGCTAAGCTTTGCGTTCTGCTCCGCCATGGTGACAGATGCGTAAACTGCTTCAGACAGAGGGCAGGCCTTATTCATAACAAGTGCCTCGTAACGACTGTCTATCTCCGAAAGCAGTTCCCAATCCTCCCTGGAGAGCAAACAATCCACTCCCTCCGCCAGCTTATCCGAAAGCGCGCATACAATGTCTACTGCCTCGGGCCCTGCTATGTGTGCGGTGGGCCGCCTGATGCTTACCGCAAGAGTGACCAGTTTTGCGTTAACCGTCTCCCCAACAGCCGAAACTGGCTTTAACGATCCGGATGGCTCCCGACATATACTTGGTACGAGGCCTTCCCTAACCACGGTTATCTCGCTACCGGTATCAATTATAGCTGTCGCCGGTATCCCTGCGCACTCAATCTCCACCTGCTGTAGCTTCGATTTGCGTACCTTGTCGAATGACTGGGGCGTTTTCATCTCTGCTACTAGGGTTGTCTGGGAGGTTACTGACGCCGGTGTTTCGCATGCCTCTACTTTGGCTACAGCTACTTTTTGAGCTCGAGCGCGTTCTTCCTTCTTCTGCACGTTTTGTGAAGCGCGAGGGCATTCCTTGGCTCGGTGGCCAGGTGCGCGGCACTCATAACACTGAACTGGCAGTTTGCTATCATTGTTCGCCGCTTGCGGGGGTCCCTTCGGTTTTTCCGCATACAGAACAATTTGTTTCGCTGCGCGCCCCTTGCCCTTAGCCTGTTCGAACGTTTGGAGAACGTCGGATATTTCATCCGGTTTTAGCCACCTCTCCTCCTCACGAAGACGCACATACTCTAAGCCCTCAGGGCTCAAGCTACTCTTTATGCGATCAGCGATGATCAATGATACCAGGTCGTCTTTGGTTTCTACGTTCCGTGACCGAAGGTAGTACTGAAAGTACGTCTTAGTGCGCGAGGTGAACTGCGCCCAAGTTTCATCGCGGCGTTTCGTCGCGCGCTCAAAGCGTTCGAGGTATTCTGAGGGGTTAAGCTTCAGCTCCTTTAAAACGGCTGTTTTTACCGACTCGTAGCTGCCACACTCATCGTCCCCGAGGTTACGGAGATGGTACCTGACACGCTCACCTGGTGCTGGCATGATTAAGTGAACGCGGCTTTCGTTTGGCACCTTGTACGTCGTGAAAATTCTCTTGACTTCCTCGAACCATAACGGCACGTCCACGTAACACGGCAGCTTCAGTCCCTTAAGGGCTTTAGCGCATTGGGAGACTGGATCGGGCCCCATTCGACGCTGATCGTCAATGTCTGACCTTACAGACGTCTGCCCGCTTCCCGCTATCGCCATTACAACCGCTGGATCTAGCCCAAGTTTCTGTAACTCTAGGCGTTCTCGTGAAAGAATTTTCAATTTTTCCAGTTCAAAATTTAGTTCCATGCGGCGAATTGCATCCGCATCGGATACTGACATCTCCGCTACTTCACGTAGCGCTCCTGCTACAGGCTGAGTTGTCGCTTGCTGCGACTGCTCGCTGTCCTCTGTTATATCTCCCCCTGTCTCTCTCTCGACTACGCTCGCCATCATGCTACGTGTTAAAACCATACGCCACTTTACACTTGAGCCATAGCCACTTCAACAAAGCGCAAGAAATCCCGCTTACCCGTGCTGGTGTCGCCAGTTGGGGCCTCCGTCCCTTGGTGCCGCAGCCTCGTCGGAGTCCTTCCCCAGAACGCTGCCTCTGGTTCGGGGCCTGGATCACCTTGCTGCTTCTGGCTGGACGTGCGGACGCTTGTTGCCTAGTGGGTTCCCAGGGCCTGGGTGCTCTGGGTGATGCTCGTGGTCGCTGGTTGCCGAAACCTGTCGTGCTGCGCCAGTGATGTTAAGTTCGTGTTCGGCAGGTACAGAAGCAGATGACGATGATCTGATGATGCTCAGGAGGAGATATATATTTACAGAGGAAAAATATTATACAAAGGCAAAGTGTAAGTTACAGTAACAAGTCAAACAGACAACTGCAACTTAAAACAAAATAGACTCTCACACAGAGAAGTCACTCTACAAGTCCTTACTTTTCTACCGAGCATTTCGGTTAAAGCCTAGGGACTGTAGTAAATAGGTGCTAAGCACGGAGTCTCGATCTTGACTGCCAAACATGGTCCGAGGACCGCTTTTTGATGACAAACATCAACAAAGACCCGGGGGCGGTCACCTTCGGTGATCCGCCCCGAAAATAAAGCAGCCAATCAAATTATTGAAAAACATGCCACAATCCCCGTGGGTTGGGAATAATCTCGGACCCAGGTCCTTATATACTTCAAATAAAAATACAACATTCAAAACACACACTCTTTCCACTCGCCGGTCCCCAAACCCTCTCACACAGCGCCTGTCTTTGCCTCCCCTCCTCAGCGTGTTTGCGACGCGACCTTGCAGCTGGTGCCTTTGTAAAAGAAACGCCGCGGGGGATCTCGAGACCAGGTCCCTCAGCCGTCCCGTTCGAGGAAAAGGGGCGGGGGGCACTGTCCCAGAGCAGTGTACAGTCGCCGTCGCGCGGACCCAATGTCTCGCGGCACAACGGGAGAATGCTGGGCTGATTGCCTACTTGGGGGGCAAGGGTCGCGCCTATTGTTGTCCTCTGCTGGCCGCAAGGTGGTTCGCAGAAGCGTGCCATTGTTGTTCCCGGCTGCGTTCGCGTCTTGGCGACGCCTCGGGGCGAAAGGACGAAACAAACCAGGCCTCCCGCGCGCCCCGCGAGCCCGCATCCAAGAAAAGGGGGGAAAAGGAGAAAAAAAAAACAACAGCGCTCGCTCCTTGGCCTGGGCGCGTTGGGGGATCGACCGCCAGCACGACTCCACGTGCGAGTCGCTTTTCACTGCGGCCTTACACTGCGTTTATCTACTTCACTTTTATTGCAATAGGAAGCTGTGTTCGGAATTCAGGAATCTGCCTTGTAGACAGGAAACGTAGCGAGAAGGACTGTGTTGAATTCGCTGAAGCTTAGACAGTAAATTTCGCATCTTGCAAATTCAGTCCTCTCCAAAGGTCCATGTGTGGTTGGTAGTCTTCAGAAGGGAAAAACGCATGGCACACCGAACTTGTGGAAAATAAGGTACACATTTTACTTAAACGATTTTAGCGGAATTATATAAAATCACATCCAATGCAGCGCTAACGTATCCAAATTTCGGCGCCCTTAATTTGCTCATAAGGAAAGTCGTTTATTTCACAGTCAACATATTTGATTTCTTGTTTTCAAAGGCTAAGGCTTCCAGATGAAAACAAATATTTTTATGAGCCACGACAGTGCAAGACAAATATGTGCGACACCATTATAATCACATTCGCTTCCATGTATCTGACGACACCTTGCAATTACTTTTTAAATAATTATAAAATATTTTTGTCTGTTCAGACAAACATATTTTTCACTTTTCTGGACCAAGGTTAACCAATTTTAATCGATATTGACCTGGAGAGGTGATCATATTTTAAACATTTGCTGTCGACTTTTAAAATTTTGTAATAATTGCTGGCATATCTTGCTGATAGCGTTAAAGGCGCCTTTCTGCAGAATCTAGCATCAGAGTTCTAAGTTGTATTGGAAATATTAGCGGTGATTCACGAGCATGTTTCTAGCTTGGGGCAGTAGTCAAATGCAACCACTGGCTAGATGTTCATTTGGCTCTATGTTGCAAAATAATGAGAAGCTTCGTATTGGGGTAGCTACTTTGAACGCAACGGTGAGACGAAAAAATTTCCGGAGCAGATCCTTAGCTCATAGCACTGGTTGGTTTTTATATGTTGGGTGAAGTAGGCTTTATCTACCAGGTGTCCCAGGGAAATTGCGCCATGAGTTAGAAACTTAAAATTAAAAAAAGGTTGGGGAACCAAGTTACATATACCTGCCGGTTGTCTTGCGCACCAGAAATTTTTGTTTCTAAAATATTTGGCAAATTAGGTTCATCAATCTAATTTGCTTAACGTGATTTTGGACACTAAATATGATTTAGAAAGTTCGAGAGCACCCTCAGAAATCGCGATTCTATTTATTTGCGACAAAGTCTGGTGTTTACCTCTTTTCCGAGGTAAAAGAAAGTCGGCGAATTACAAAAAAAAAATTAATAATGCTCCTGGCGCATTCGCTCGCCACGATTGGGCTCGTGACTTGAAGGGAACGAAATGTGGGTGGCGGATAACCCACTTGCAGGGACATTCGGATATTCCCGCAGGCATTTTTTCGCCCGCGCGAGCCAGCCGGCGCATGTGACGGTGCAGGTTGAAGTGACGGCGACGGGGAATGTGACGGTGCAGGGCGAGCTGGCTGAGCAGGTCGCAGCCTTTGACCATTTATCAGCGTAACGCTATAACTAGGCCGTCGAGTACAGCCGCAGGACATTTTGGTTTGTTCAATCCACGGTTAAGAGCAACCGTGTCGCGCGAATGGGCTAGTCCTGTGATTATTGCTTTGTCTCTCGCGGCTCCGGCAGTTTAAGAAAAATGCTGTGGTTTAGCTTCGGGTAAACCCAGTGTAAAGCAATATCTTCTGCCGACGCGCTGCGCTCCTCTATATATACTTGAGATGGACGTCGGTGGTGAGACGTCGGTGATGTGTCTCACCACACAGCTGCTCACTTGTTAAGCTACTTCTCACGTCACTTGTTCTTTGGCCTTGACTTCGACCTAGACCTACGATGAGAACATAGCAATTTGAAGTTGCTGCTTAAGTTGCAACTTGATCTTGCAGCTGTTTGAATGTCTTCGGAAGCACACGGTCATCTTGGCTTTGCCTCGCGTAGTGAAGCTAACGCCTCCAAAGATGCATGTGCGACTTTATTAAAGTAAATGGAATTGTGTATTTTGAAGGTGCTCAGCTAATTTTAAAATTACACTTACTGTGTAAAGGCAATCCTATAAAAATTGGAAAGCTTATCTTATTTGAGGAAATAGAAATTTCTGAAACAAGAAATTGCATTTGGTGCTCAACACAATTGGCAGTTGTATTTACCTGGTTTCTCTAGCCTCTACCAAATACTGAAGCTTTAACCTTTGGGGCATGTAAATTGAGCAAAATGTAAACAAGGTTTCAAATAATACGTCGAACCATAGCCCAGGGATACCAACTGAGAGCTTTTCAGAATCGCATATCCTAATCAGTAGTATTGTTTTCGCTCATCAAATTTATTTCATTAGTAAAGCCAAGTTAGCTATCTTTATTTACTGTTTTGCGGCAAAACGTTTCAGAGAAAAAGTTACAGATCATACGAAAAAATGGCTAGCTGCGTCTTTTCTATCAAGCTAGCATATAAGGGATGCGTTTTTTACCAACCGAAGACAATAAGTGGCGCAATAAAAAATTGAGGCCGCCTTCAAGACAATTTTTTTATTGCGCCACTTATAAAGCGTAGAGACGCATTCCAGTTAACAATAATCGCTTTTCTGTGCAGTTCCTCCTCCGATGAAGCGTTGTCTACCCACTTGGTGAATCATTTAATGTAACAGCTGGTCTT